>NW_015543492.1:1196765-1227468 GCF_001515605.1 Sinocyclocheilus anshuiensis
GTAGAGGCGGCGCAACTATAACGACATGTGAATAATCCCGCCCACTCTAAAGCGGTACTGAACTGCAGTGGAAACGCAAACCGTGCCGAGCCGAACCGTGCCGTGCCGTACCGTACCGTACCACGCAGTGGAAAAGCACCATTTGATGGGCACAGACTCCAATATTTTTGAGCTCCAGACTATGATTCCATCCAGTCAGGGAATATCAAACGTTTGATATTTTAAGCCGATTTTTAGAACGCATCTTGTTTTCATTTGACATGCGTCTATTAACAACGAGGCGCATATTTCTGTGCAAGTTTGTGTTCGGGAAGTCTGGTAGTGTGAGATTCTCCATTTTTTTTCCCGTTTTTTTTTTTGGTGTATGATGCCCAGTTTTTCCCTCTGTAACCATTTACAAAGTCTACAAGTATATGATGTGTAGTGTTTTAAAACTTGCTCAGATTTAGTATATTCCAGCCTTAGTGTGTCGCAGTAGAATCACCTTCTACATTTCATCCGTACAGGTTGCTTCCCTCATAGCGACTCACTAAATCTGGCAAGAACGTATTGTCGAACACATCCATCTTATTCAACAGAGACACTAGGGTCATGTAAGAATTCTGCGTTCAATCTGAAAGGTTGACGTGTCAAAACCAGCATCCATCACAATCTCTATGCATTTATGTGAGAGTGATATAGTATAGTCCTGGAGAAAGACTGAGCATGCCATTAAACAATCCAGCAAATGCACCAGTATTAATGGTGGGTACCATTTTCTGTACTTGATAAACCTGTTGGTTTTTGTGGCTCCAACCAAGTAATTTTAGGCAGAGACTTGAGATCAAATACTGATAGTATTTGAAGTTTTTATAAAGAAGAATAGCTAGAGATTGCAAGTGGTCCCACCTGTTATGGTGCTAATAATGACAACGGTTAGACATGAATGTTGACACCAAAATAGACGCACAGCAGTGGTCAAAATATGCAATTTCTCCAATAAGCTTGAATTTGATATGCCAACTTCTTGTTTAATACACCATTTTCTGCATAGTGGTTTCAATTATAGTATCAAACTTGATGCAGATTATTACTATCTGAACTCTTGTACAAGTGTTTTATACATTCATGAGGTGCTTAATTTTCCAGTTTTCAGAGTATAATCATGTCGGAAAGACAGATTGAGCATCAAATGAGATGGTTCACTTAGACTTGATGGATTTACTGTAATCCATAATACATTAGCCAATGACATGTGACCGAATCCAGACTTCCTATACAGCTTTGGTTGTCCTAGCTTAGCTTCCCCGTGTGTTTGTTTTGTTAAGGCCAGTGGTTGGAAGAATCCTGTTTTTAAGTCTTTTTAATGTGATCAACGACTGACCTCTGGTCCTTAAATTTGGCTTCCAAATAGTTTAGAGTTTTTTGTATTTTCTTGCATGTTTTGTCTACCCAGTTTCCATTTATCCAGGAATTGAAGCTAATTGGGTTGGTGTTGATGGTCTGCTCTATATCTGAACGGTGAGAAGGCTTATTTGATGGTGAACTGTATGCTTGTGTTTCCCGTGGGCGACTCGAGTCTTGCCAGAGTTGTCAGTCAGCCTATGGGGGTGTGTGTGCGTGTGTGTGTGTGTGTGCAGCAATGCGGAAGAAGTCATGTGTGAAAGATGCATACAAGAGTCGTTCCTTTTAATGGAGTGCAGTGGCCCCCGTCTCCTTTTACTTGATTGCAGTTTGCCATAATTGCTTGAATACATATTAATCCAGACATACGCTGTGAGCTTGTGTGTTCGTGTGGCCGACCCTCCCTGTCTTTTGGGGTCCACTTTTTTTTTCCCCAAAATTGTTACTTTTTCATAATCTAACAGCTCGCTAGGGTTGCAAAGCATTCATAAAAATGAATAATATAAGGCTTGCACAGGTTCGGTCTCGTTACGATGGACTGTAACCCTTGAATTACTCATTATGCACCTGAACTGATTCAGCACTGCCAAACAGGTGTGAGAGGAGTGTTTTCCTGGGTGTTCCTGACTAACCCCTACTGGTTGACTGTGTACTGTGATGCTCACTAAACAGAGCTCCTATTGCAACTATTAATACCGAGCTGAGTCAGAGATCCGGAGGGTTCTGTTAGTGTGTTTTTCTAAGGCCTTGTTGCTGCAATTTTGGTCACACGTGGGAAAGCCCTCCTGTATGTGTGTCTGAAGCCGAGCGGCGCTCTGAAATATGCAGAGTGCAAACTTTAATTAATCTCTGCCTGAGAATGAAGTGGTTATGCACGCGACAGTCTGAGAGCTGATTCACTTTTATCTGCGTTTGTGCTTTATTGCTGAATGTTTGCTTCTGTAAAGAGAGAAATATGCATGAGATATGAGTGAAGTCAGTTGGGAAGGTGAAGTGGGTTCATGCTGGTGAATTGTAAAAAAACTTGTCAAGAATGTGTCCGGGTCATACATCACCACAAAATCGAAAGAAGGAAATATTGAATTAATTCTATTTTTAGGACCTTTTTAATGCACGTTTTCATTTTTCATCAGTGTATCACAAGTAAGTGATATGTCATTTAAATTGTAAGGTTTTTTCTGCTGTTTTAAATCAAAATCACTGACCTGCAGTAATGAAAATCATTATTTAGAATGATTGGAATGATGCATTTTTAATAGAATTTATTGTATTTTTCCATATTGATTTTGAGATTGAATGTGACCTGCACATGTTTTTTTTTTGTGAGATTCACTCGTTCGGGATCCTGTTGGATGGATGTACAGCTGAAGGAGGGCTATATGATGATGATTTTGTATTTGTGAGTAGGTGGGCCGATGAAAATGCTGATTGTTTAATGGGAGGCTTTAAGAGATTACGGACTTGATATGAAAGAGCTTTCTTAATTTACTCCCACCAAAAGAAAAAAAATATTGTTTCTCACTATGTTTTCTGACTGGTCTTTTCTTATGCTTTCCATCTTTGTGTATCCTGACGTATTAGTGCAAAACTGTTATGTTATTTGGGGTCTCTCCCCCCCACACACACCCTTCCCTCTTCATTTTTCTTGTCTAGATTTTAATCTCTCCAGCAGTTGTGGAAATGATTGACTGTACTGAGTGTGGAGAAAGGAAAATGTCTTTCTTTTTGCTTTATTGTCATTAATTCAGAATCTGTTTTTGTTGGATGTACCATGTGTAAGTAAAGGTTTTAATACAGCACAGTTGTCAACTTTTTATCTTCTCTTCACAAGCTGCCTCCCTTTTCGCAAACTATTTGAAGTATTTTTCACATTACTTACCAGACCTATAGAATTAATTTGCTTTAGTTTATTTTTTTTTAAAGAAGATACAAGTAGTATTTTTCACTTTATTTTACGCAGTATCCTGTTAGGTGACTTTATAATAAACCTAAAACGTTTTAAACACTTTTCTAACTACTGTATGTGTATGATTGTTTATGATTAGTTACAACATCTAAAGTATACACTTCAATATTTAATATAAATATACACTTACATAAATCTTAAGGGTTGAGATGTTAATAGGCATGTGAATTATTCAAATCGCTGTTATTTTAGTATCGAGATGCTAGTTTTTGTTAATATTTTGAATTTGATTTTTTTTATATATATATTTTCTGCTTTCATGTTAATTTTAGTTTTAATATTTTTTTTTAAAATGTCTAGTTTTTATTATTTTAGTTCTTATTTCAGTTTAGTTTGAGTTATTGGTAACACTTTACAAAAAGGTTCCATTAGTTAATGTATTAACTAACATGAACAAACAATTAATAATACATTAATTACAGTATTTATTAATCTTCGTTAATGTTAGTTAATGAAAATACAGTCTACACTTCAATATTTAATATAAATATACACTTACATAAATCTTAAGGGTTGAGATGTTAATAGGCATGTGAATTATTCAAATCGCTGTTATTTTAGTATCGAGATACTAGTTTTTGTTAATATTTTGAATTTGATTTTTTTTATATATTTTCTGCTTTCATGTTAATTTTAGTTTTAATATTTTTTTTTTAAATGTCTAGTTTTTATTATTTTAGTTCTTATTTCAGTTTAGTTTGAGTTATTGGTAACACTTTACAAAAAGGTTCCATTAGTTAATGTATTAACTAACATGAACAAACAATTAATAATACATTAATTACAGTATTTATTAATCTTCGTTAATGTTAGTTAATGAAAATACAGTCGTTCATTTTTAGTTCATGTTAATTCACAGTGCATTAACTAATGTTAACAAGCACAACTTTAGATTTTAATAATGCATTAGTAAATGTTGAAATTAACAATAAGTAAAAAAAAAAAATTGCTGTAGAAGTGTTGTTCATTCTTATTTCATGTTAACTAAAGTAGTTAACTAATGAACCTTATTGTAAAGTGTTACCTTAATACAAAACATTTTAATACATTAATTACAGTATTTATTAATCTTCGTTAATGTTAGTTAATGAAAATACAGTCATTCATTTTTAGTTCATGTTAATTCACATGCATTGTTGTCACATGCATTAACTAATGTTAACAAGCACAACTTTTGATTTTAATAATGTATTAGTAAATGTTGAAATTAAGATTAATAAATGCTGTAGAAGTATTGTTCATTCTCAGTTCACGTTAACTAATGTAATTAACTAATGTTAAGTAATGAACCTTAATGTAGAGTTATTTTAGTACATTAACACATTTTTTTACATTTCAGTTAATATTTATTAAGTAACAATTTGTTATGGGTTTAGTTAACTAAAATAACCATGGCTCAAATTCAATTCACCCCCTATTTTTAACCTTATTGTTGATTTTTTTTATTTGGTCCTTCCCCTGCCTTCACTAAAAGAAGCTCTTGATTTGTGAGGTGGTTTCGGGGTCCCTCAGGTGGGTAGGTGAGGTGGTTTGCTCTTCAGTCCAGCAGGACCCCCGGGCCCTGAGCCGCTGCTGGCGCTGCAGTGTCGCGCTGCGGCTGCTAGAGGGAGCCCAACTGCAACGTCACTCCTGGAACGAACCAATGATATTCTGCCTCAACTTTAACTCCTCCTTCACTTCTCCCTTCTTTTCTAAATTCTAAGGCACGCATGCAGGAAAAAAGCAGAATCTTTAAGAAATTGTATTCCGAATGTCCAGATTCAGATGTTTATTGCGTGCCTTCGACGTAAATTTGGATCTATTAAAGGGATAGTTCACCCAAAAATGACAATTCTATCATCATTTACTCACCCTCATGTCGTTCCAAGCCTGTATGAGTTGCTTTCTTATGTTGAACACAAAAGAAGATATTTTGAAGATTGCTAGTAATCAAACAGTTGGTGGTTGCCATTGACTTCCGTAGTAGGGGAAAAAAAATACTATGGAAGTCAATGGCAACCACCAACTGTCTGATTACCAGCAATCTTCAAAATATCATCTTTTGTGTTCAACATATGGAACGACATGAGGGTGAGTAAATGATGACAGAATTTTCATTTTTGGGTGAACTATCCCTTTAAGACAGATAAATAAATATAAAACAGACGAATAGTAGGTGCCTCAACCTGTCTTACTGTCCGTTCTGATCTTCGTTTCTTAATAACTCCCCACTGCTTTGTCTAAATAAAACCTAATGTATGTAGTACAAGATTAAAAGATGTTTAATATTAGATCTGATGCTGCGCGCTCTTCTGTGTGCATGAGATGCGCCTGCAGTTCCTCTGTCCGCCGTCAGGTGGCGCTCTTACAATGACTCCTCTGTACTGGAAAGGTGAGGGCAGCATCTTTTCTGCAGTTCTGGAGGTGACGCCAAAACCTAGTCCTTGACCATTTTTTGAGTTGTGTTTGCAACAGCGGCTATTTCTGTCACATTTCACAGTTGCAATAAGGCACGGCAAGCCTTTTTTTACTCTTTTAACTCTACCTTTCATCCATGTCATTTGATTGAAAAGATGGTTTGTTGCTGAGAATGGTGATTTGTTGACAAAAAGGGGACTTTCTTTTGTTATTGCTGTTTTAATGTATAGGTCCTTTGAGCACAGCTTGACATTAAATGGACAGTAAATTGTGACAATGCATTTACAGCTCTTGTAAACATAAAATAAGCGCGTTAAGTAACACTGTGGACTCGGTTAAGTTCCTATCAGCCGGACCAGCAGCGGTGTGAGGTGAATGCAGGACAGAAACCTCACTGCTCTCTTTCAATGACCATCACTGTTCCAGAACGTGCTATTTCCCAGCAAAGCAGACCTTATGTTAGCCATATATTCCAACATAATTATATTTTACAAATGAATTGCTCTTACTAGTGTTATTATTTTTGCTGCCCATTTGTTACTAAAATTCCACTCACGTATAATTTATATATATATATATATCACGTATAATATATATATATATGTGTGTGTGTGTGTGTGTGTATATATATATTATTTTAAGATATTATGAAATGTAATTTATTCCTGTGATGGAAAAAGCTTGAATTTGACAGTTTTATAGTGTTATAGTTTTTGTTAATATTTTGAATTCGATTTTTTCTTCATATTTTCATATTTTAATTTGTTACATTTTAAATAATTTTTATCAGTTTTTAAATATGTCTGTAATATGTTTTTTCTAAATTGCATAATTTAATAATGTTATAATTATATAAAATATAATTATATAATTAGAAAAAATATAAACATAATTATTTCATAATTTAGTTTTTCAAGTTAAAGTAAACCTAAGAAATGTTGCCTTGGCAACAAACTGAAATAAAACAAGTACGTTTATTTATTTCAGTTAATGTTTATTTTTTTCAAGTAATTAAAATTATTTTAATTGTTTTAGTTAACAGTAATTATTTTCAGCATCATTACCCCAGTCTTTAGTGCCATATGATTCTTCAGAAATCATTCTAATCTGTATAAATCTTTTGTAACATTATACATTTCTTTACTGTCATTTTTGATCAGTTTACTGCATCATTGCTGAATAAAAGTATTAATTACAAAAAAAAAAAAAATCATCAAATTTATCATCACATTCATCATTGTGCTTGATTGAAGCATGCAGCTCTAGGTTGATCCTGGAGGGTTTTTCCTGCAATTAGTGTTCTGGAAATTGCATGTTGTTTTTGTAAAACTTTCTGCTAAATGACATGTAAGCTCTGTTCCAAACTCCTGCCAGCTGCCTCGCTGTCTACTGCCTAAATCAGCAGCTACCTTCTAAGGCGGCATCCCAACCGCAATAAAACCCCAGAAGCAGACCCACACGGATCTGAACCCACAAACACTCCACTGATTTCTGCTGAATCAGAATGCTAATCATTCACAATGGTCCTAAATAAACAAATCCATTAACTTTAAAACATCACTTCAGGCCAAAATACGAGTCCATAATCCATAATAACGTTTCCTCCAGTGAAAAAGTCCATGCCCTGTTGTCCTCTCACATCGAAATCCACCAACATATTTGTTTAGAACAGTTTTGGACTGTTTTGGCTCGTAAACGGTGCTTGATCTGTGCAGATTTCTCTCCTGATTAAGATGAGATGATTTTTTCACTAGAGAAAGCAATATTAATATGGATAGAGGACTTGCATTTTAGCCAGAAGCAAAGGTTTAAAGTTTAAAACACATATGAATTTGTTTCTTACAAACACGCAGCTTTTCACTTCATAAGACATTAACTGATGGACTGGAGTGGTGTGGATTACTTGTGGATTATTGGGATGTTTTTATCAGCTGTTTGGACTCTCATTCTGACGGCACCCATTCACTGCAGAGGATCCATTGGTGAGCAAGTGATGGAATGCTACATTTCTCCAAATCTGTTCCCATGAAGAAACAAACTCCTCTACAAATTGGATGGCCTGAGGGTGAATACATTTTCATTTTTGAGTGAACTATTCCTTTAATATCCCTTTGAATTTCATTTAATATCTTGTCTAATATGACACGAGTACACCTTCAGCTCGCTTTAACACATTTTCCACAGATTTTCCTCCAAACCCAGTGTAGGAAATGTGGGGAAAGTCTGCAGATTCAGCCTGGGCCTGTTCAAGTGACAGATTTGAAGCTCTCTACATAGGTGGCAAGTCCATGCAGCACATGATAAACCTCTCACAACACCTGACAGTAGCAAACATCCATTCAGTGTGAATGCATTACAAACAGGGATGTTGGTGTTGTTGCTAATGCTCAGGACTGTCAAAATGCACATGTGCTTTTACATTTTTAGACTTTTCAAAGATTTTATGCGGATTTTAGTTATCCTTATTCATCTCAATACAAGCAGAGATTTTGTATTTTCACAGTCCTTTTTTAATAATCTTAGTTATCCTTATTCATCTCAATACAAGCAGAGATTTTGTATTTTCACAGAAAAAGGAAAAAAAATGTCTACATCATGACAGTTCATGTGGGTACTTCTAGGTAAGCCCTTTTCCCATAAATGTGACCCTGGAGCACAAAAGCAGTCTTAAGTCGCTGGGGGATATTTTTAGCAATAGCCAAAAAAACATTGTATGGGTCAAAATTATCGATTTTTCTTTTATGCCAAAAATCATTAGGCTATTAAGTAAAGAAGATCATGTTCCATGAAGATATTTTGTAAATTTTTTATCGTAAATATATCAAAACTTCATTTTTGATTAGTAATATGCATTGCTAAGAACTTAATTTGGACAACTTTAAAGGCGATTTTCTCAGTATTTTGATTTTTTTGCACCCTCAGATTCCAGATTTTCAAATAGTTGTATCTCGGCCAAATATTGTCCTATCCTAACAAACCATACATCAATGGAAAGATTATTTATTCAGCTTTTAGATGATGTTTTGTGGTCCAAGGTCACAAATTATACGGTGATTCACATTTATTTTTGACTTTTATTGACATATAGTAAAACTACATGTAAGGCTTTTAATTAAAATATTTTTATCACATATGATATACAAGTAACCAATTAGCAGTTTTTCCTGTAGCATGCATTCTTCTGTATTATTATTATGTTAATTTATTTTTATTATTTAAATGTTGATCATTTTAGTTTGCATTTTTAATTTTTGTCTAATTATGCTTTCAGCTCATTTTAACATTTTGCAATGTTTAAATCTGTTCAACAGATTTTCCCACACATTTAACACATTACATTTAAATTATTTAAATGTATTTATTTTTTACTATATATAGAAGTACAAAACAGTTGACGTATTTCTTCTAGTGCCATGTTTCAAATGAGATTTTGTAATGTAATTTAGAATTGCATCCAGGAAATTTTCATGACATCCTCTCTCTCTCTCTCTCTCTGTGTCCTCTCCATCCCCGTCTCCTCCCTTGACTCATCAGTATGTCCCCACATTTCCACTTCAGTCAGTGGGTCATATGAATCGACCTCCTCCCTTCTGCTCAGGACTCCCTCCCACACCACCCCTCTCTCTCTCTCTCTCTCTGGGTAAATAATGTTTGATCCCTCTCTCTCTCTCTCTCTCTCTCTCTCTCTCTCTCTCTCTCTCTCTCTCTCTCTATTATCTGTCCCCGTTTATCTCTGTGTCCTCTCCATCCCCGTCTCCTCCCTTGACTCATCAGTATGTCCCCACATTTCCACTTCAGTCAGTGGGTCATATGAATCGACCTCCTCCCTTCTGCTCAGGACTCCCTCCCACACCACCCCTCTCTCTCTCTCTCTCTCTGGGTAAATAATGTTTGATCCCTCTCTCTCTCTCTCTCTCTCTCTCTCTCTCTCCCTCCATCAATAGGCCTCATTCATTCCCTCTCTCCTGCTGCATGCCATCGGACCCCCCTTACCTTCGCTATTCATTCCAGTGATTTTTTTTCCCTCCGTGAAGTTTTCCGTGACTTCTCAAATAGTTCAGTACCTGTTCTCTCTCTTTTCACATCATCTCTTTCCATAGTCATTTTCAGTCATTCTCTTCTCTGTCTTCCTCTCACACCTGTTCATTTCACCTGTTTTAAATAAATGTACACTCTAAAAAATGCTGGGTTAAAATACAACCCAGTGCTGGGTAAAATAGGGACAAACCCAGCAATTGGGTTGTTTTGAACATTTAACCCAACCGCTGGGTTAAAACAACTCAATTGCTGGGTTTGTCCCTATTTTACCCAGCACTGGGTTGTATTTAACCCAGCATTTTTTAGAGTGTAGTTAGTTCTGTGACATCGGTCATTAACTTTATTAGTTAATACCTTAATTTGAGCATTATATATCCCTATTTATGAATGCTTAATAACAGCTATAAAAATATATTTATTTCATGTGTTCCTATATATATATAGTGCTGGGTAAAATGAGGACAAACCCAGCAATTGGGTTGTATTTAACCCAGCATTTTTTAGAGTGTAGGAACTATTTAATGCTATAAATGAATCTGGATAACATAGTTCACAGATTATTTGGCCTTGTAAAAATGTGATGAGAAATATATGACTTCATAAGGAGATCCCTGACTTTTGGTTGCAGACTTTGGTATTTTGGCAAATCTGAGCATTGAGCACAGACAATCTGTAGTGAACGAAGGCAAAAGTCTCATTTTGCAGTCCATTTAATCTCATTGCTCTCTTGGTGAAACTAGCATATCTGTTCTGAAATGTCCATTACACGAGCTCTCGATGTATGTTCCATTCCCTGTATACTTCTATAAGTATCCGTTAAACAGTCACCATTAATGAGGCGATTGAAGAAGCTGAAGTAAATTTGCTTAATGATGCATAATTGTGCTAAATGTAAAAGCGCATTCAGCGGCCACATTTAGAAAATCTGAACAAATGAGTCAACCCGAGAGATTATGTCAGTGTTCACACGCTCGCACATGCTATGATCATCAAACATTTATTTGTTGCTTTAAACTCTTACTAGCATAACTGACAGTTTGATATAGCTCTCATATACAAGCTGGCATTAAGCTTGCTTCATTTGCGACCGCCAGTTTCACCCTTCCCATTTCACAGGCGTATATGAGTCCGGCATCCAAAATCACTGAGCCATTCTCTTTCATTTTGCGCTCTTACATCTGGGTCTCTACTTACTGGGAGCTCTGTGTAGCATAATACAGAGTTACATACATAGGCAATTTTTTTCAGTGCTCCCGCTGTTACCCTGTCCCAACCCAGTCCATTTCCTCACAAACACACACACAAATATGCACATGCCAGTGTATTTCCTCCCCCCCTCCTTCTCCAATCTATTTTGGTGTGTTGTAGTGGGCTAGGGTGTGTGTGCGTGGTTTGCAGCCCTGCCCATTAAAATACAGACTTTTTTAAGGAAGTCTGCAATATAATCTGGTCGCTTTATTGTAATTACAAGGTCCCCATTTTGGAAATAACCAGGCTGTCCGCAAGCACTTGCTGTGTCTGACTCCAAGGAAAACTTGAGTTTGCTTTCGTGTGCCCCCCATTGAACTGCTTCATGCCCAGCACGTAGCCCTATCGGGAGATAATTCATTTTCTCACACACACAGCAAATCTCAGATGTTGTCATAAAATCTGTTAGCATGGGTGGCCAACCAAAACCTACACAACCGCATTGCTAGCGGCCTATCGTCAAAGCCTGAAATTACTGTGGACAAATTAGTAGGCTGTATTAATCCGAACAGCTGTATTCGCTCAAGGTGGGAAACATCTGTCTTGAGGATTTCTCTGTCAGAGTCTGAGTGGCTTTTTACCTTTTGCTTTCTAAGTTTTATCAGTTGCATGGTTTGTACAAATGCCAAGACGTTATGTCAGTCGTCTATTTATGTGGATTTTCTCAAGGTACTTTGCAGTGTTTGAGTTGAATTTGCGCTCCACTGTTTCTCTGGATGTAAACTGGTCTCAGGCCATTTCAACCCAGCTGTATGTTTATACCTTCTCAGGGTCTTCACCTGTATGCCAACCTCTGCTTGGTTTTATACATTCTCAATGTCTATGTTCACATGCTCTGCCATGGTTTCAGACAGACCAAGCTGTAGGCGATTTAATGCATTTAATTGTTTAATGTCAGTTTAGAGAATTTCCTTTTTTTTCCTGAATGCTGTTCATGATTAAACTGTAATTTTGAACAACACAGCTAGCTTTTATCCTACTCAGACAGCATAGCAGGCATAGCAGTTAGGTTTAGCATCAGTGATCATTTGAAAAAAAAAAATTTAAATCTGCATTCCCGCAAAACAAAAAGTGCTCTGATCTGCGATTCACAATATTTATTTTTTATTTTTTATAATTTATTCCCTTAGTTGTACTTTGGACAAATTTGAGCGAGAGTAATTTAAATGCTGCATTGCATTTTATCTTCAGCAGTAATATAGTAAAGAACACCTGATTCCCACTTTCCACCCACATCCCTCATTTTCCATGATCTTTTCTCACATTTTTAAAAATACCTTTATTCTTTCTCACATTCTCCTCCGGTCTCTCTGTGTCAATGGGAACACCACAGATTTAAAGCGTATGATTATACTGTTTTATTATAGAAATGCTAGAGTGCACCAGCCAGAAGCCTTACAAAAACACATGCCATGATTGTTTATGGATTGTCTCCTTTAGACCATAATGGGCTACAGCCCATAAGAAGCACTGATTTCAATAATTTTTTTCCTGCAAATTAGAAAAAGTTCTCGTCAGCTCCTAATAATGTTGGTAGGGGTTTTAATATTCATAAAAGAACACAGTGCAGGTTATATTGTGATTGGTGGCTGCTGGCAGTGTGCTATTTTATACCATTCTGTTTTATAAATGTTTGTTTTATGCACTTTTTTTTTTTTTTAAGCTGAGACACATTATATAGGGTTGTTTCTTCAAAAGCACAGGTGCTTATAAAGATCTGGACAAAGAATAGGCGTAACCTAAATAAATGACTGGGCTTCTTTTTTTTATCCCTTACTTTGAAGAACTGCAGTTTGCTGCATCTATAGGAGGCAGTGAGAGAAAATAATAATAAAGGAAAGTAGAAACATCAAAATGTGTTTCTTGGTATCAAGAATCATAGATCTTCTGATCAAAGTATCAGAGATCAAATGGGAGCGAGCTCATGATTACACTTAATCATATAGGATTTACTTGATAAAATCTTCGTAAGAAAGCCTTTGTTAGGCTACATAATTATATTTCAATCATGACAACTCTCTGGACATTTTAGCATGGTGATGGATATGACAATGTTAATGTATTTGGTCTTGGCGGAACAGATCTGCTACACTGCTGCTGTTGGTTATTGCTGTAGTTGTAGATTATTGCTGCTGCTGCAAGCAAGTACAGGAACTTGCTACTGCCAGTGCATATGGCGATACGGTGCCATGAGTATTTAAGACATGCTGCTGCTGCACAAATAGCATATAAAATAACCCGTAGCAGATCTATACAGGTGGAGCTGGGGAAGGTGGAGGGTTTCAGAGAAACTCTGAAAGCGTGCTGCAGGAATCTCAAGTGAATGCTAGCCAGCCATATAAATGCAAGGCAGTAAGCTCATTGGCTGCATATGCAGCATGAACCAATCAGCTTGTGCCAAGTCGTTTAACTCTCTGAATATCATCAGTTACGTTAACACCCCGTCAGAATGCGCCATCTAGAGTTTCATGACTGAACTATATATTTAATTTCACATATACAATTAAGTAAAAAAAAAGTACTTAACTAAGTTAAGTAAATTTAACAAAGAAAATACATAACTAATAAGCAATTTTTATTTAGTCAAAGCTTGCTTGCACTGTAAAACCGAACAGTGAAATTAATTAAATGAAATGAGTTAACTTCACTCAAATAATAATGAAAGTGCATTGGACTTAATTGAAATAAGTTCTATAAATTTAAAATGTTGCTGTAGTAAGGTGAACTTAAAATGATTGCGTTTTCTAGTTCCCAGCATGCTTTGCATCAGACAACAAGGAAAATAAATGTAGAAATTAAGTGTTATTTTGTGTGTTTTTTACACAAGATTAACATAGAGAGACATAAGTTAGTACTTAAATGTTGTGTTATGTTAGGATATACATAGGTTTCTGTTATGTTGGTTTTGTAGTGTTACCGTTGTGGTGAAGAGTAGAGCCTGTGGTTAGGTTGAGGATGGACAGCAAAACTTAAAGACTATTTATACTGCATGTTGTTTGACTATTTGCCTGCAAGTATTGTGAGTCCTTTAGATAAGTACATTAGTACGTGCTAGTGTGCTGTTGCTAGCTAGCACTTAACTATAAAGATCTGAATGAATGTGCTGTTAATGGAAGCAAGTTGTATATAATTATCATTGTGATGAGTGGGGTGGGACCATGGAAGCGAGACTTGGCTTGGCTCCCATGGCTCTCAGCCCCACCCCACTTGTCATAAAAATTTTAAGGTCTACTAACTGGAAAAAAATTGAGTTTGTTTACTCAAATATTTTGAGGCAATAAGTTTCCTCAAATGTTTTGAGTTTTCTTAACTTACCAGGTTTTACAGTGTGGCAATACTTTGATTTTACTCAATATAGCACCTAATTAAACCATGCTTTTAAAAGTGTTTTAGTCAGAAAATTCAAAGTTATCATGCAGACACCATATCTACATAATTAGTAATGCAGCACTCATCCGAAAACAGAGAGGTACACAATGACGGTAACATTCTGTGGCTCAGTTTTGAGTATGAATGTGTCATTTTGAGTTGAAAATGAACTCCATGTAACAAAATCGCAAGTTACTAAACCTAACAACAAAAGCAATGATAAAACAGTGCAGCTGGAAAACAGCAAAAAAATCAACCTTATTAATTATTCATGCCCCAGTGCATGATGGGAACAACGGTATCAGAAAAGTTGAGTAGGTTTTACTTAATTTTATAACGTTGATATTTATGCTTTAATTTCTACAAGCTTGAATTGAGTACTAATAAAGAATTAACTTTTTTTTTTTTTTTTAATGCCTGGACTAACTTTTTTGTTTTTCTGTAGTATTTACTTCACCACAGAATATTTTTTTATCAGTGTTGCTTTTGACTTTTGTCACTTAAAAGGTCTATTTATGTGGCTGACTTTTATATATGAACTACTTCAAGCAAATGCTTTATAGCTACTATAAATTCTGGTAAATTGGGCCACTTTTGACATTGAGAATGTGAAAAATGAATACCTTTCAATAAAACAAATTCACAGCAGGCACCATAGTAAGATTACTATAAGAGTTAGCGAACGTGAGGTGACTTTACGACGCTTTACGTGATGCGGTTACTATAGCAACAACAGTAGACCGCTCGAGCGCCTTCCGTTAGGATCAGTATGGGACGGTACGTCGACAAACTAGCCTACCGTTTCATCACTTTATTATGTATTTACACATATAACAGCGTCTTTAGGATAGTAATTTAGTTAAAAGTACTAGATGCGCCGAAAGACGTTTTGCAAGACAAGCCTCAACAGTTGCGCGCCATAAACTACGGATAGAAAAAAGAGAGACGGCCTGAAAGCCATCAATAATTGGCATACAACAAACATTTCTTTAATAATAGTGTATGACTAACCGAAATGAAGTTTTGCTGACAGGACTAAACGTTCGTTTAGATCCATATCTGCTGGCGTGGTCGTTTAATTTGAGTAACCGAGTCTGAGCGAGCGAGACCTGAAAAGGGGAGGGAAGATGGCGCGTGACGTCACGAGCGGATAAGGATCTGATTGGCTGGTGAAGTTCTTCATGCCTACGGACCCATCGGTCCTGCAAGGTTCAGCTGTGAAACAGAAATAAATAGAGAGAAATAATCTGACTGAACTACATGCCAATCGCTGGCACGTCAACAACAAACAGCTCATTTGATGAATGCAGATATTTTGGGCAATATAGATCCTTTCATAAGTTCTTGAAATGAACGCTGTCGACACGAAACGAACGTGTAGAAAGCCGCAGAAGTCTGTATGCATGCATTTCCCTCCCTCTTTTTTTGCTCTCTACCCTCTCATTCACTCTCTCTCTCCACACACACACACACACACACACACACACACACACACGCACGCACACGCTCGCGCTCCCTTGCATTTCGTGGGAGAAAGTAAGAAAGAAAGAGAGAGATTGAGAGAGAGAGTGATTTTGAAGCCTCTCTCTGCTCTCTCCGCTTTTCTGTTCACTCAGACTCAATGGGGCTCTAGCATTAGGGGTTTCGAGCTGTAAAACTACATATTTATTACCCGTTCCCTTCTTTCTATTTAAGTTTTGTACATAGCACAGATAACTTCTCGAAGAGCAAGGTGGGTGTGCGTTTTAAGACGTCTCTTAAGTCGCACCAAGTTTGTCAGAGGCCAAGTCGAAGTTTATGTGGAAAAAGCTGATTTGAAATTGTCCTGCCTTGTAGTCCTACCAAACCGGTCAAAAAACTTGGGAACTATGGATATTCGGAAGAAGCGGAGGCCGTGGTGCATGGAGACCTCGTTCGTGCTCCTCCTGTGTCTTTCTCTGGCACACGCAGGTGAGCATTTAACTTTTTCTGTTTGGGTGTTTGTGGCATTTGACAGAAGAAACTGTAACATGATTTATGTATTGAGGAATCAATGCAACATTGGGTTTTGTTTGGTGCGCTTTTTACGCACGCCAGGTAATTAATCCACGAGATTGGTGATTGTGTATTTGTGTTTCCAAGAAGATGCGTGAATCTTCTGGCTAACAAAAGCGATTTCAGTTCATTGATTTCTACTTTTAATTATGATACATCTAGCTGTCACTTTTGGTGAGCTCACATTAGCAGGCGAAAATTCGGTTCGAGTCCTTTAAGCTGACATCTCTCTTTCATCTCGTCAGAATTTTTACAGTGCTGAAATATGCACAAAATAAATATAGGCCCATGAGTTGAGCTCCAGGCCGCGTTGGCACGCATTATGTGGCATCCCAGACGGGGGCATAGGATAGGACGGTGCTTCACTGGCAGGGTTTCACATCCTGGTTCGATCTTCATTTCGGCGCACAGCACCTTGAGATGATTGTTAGTGCAAACAACGATCAGTAATCGTATGGTAAATTCACTATACACTCTAAAAAATGCTGGGTTGTCTCAACCCAACTTTGGGTCAAATATGGACTAACCCAACTTTTGGGTTAAAAATGTAATAAAAAAAATGAACCCAACAGCTGGGTTAGTCCATATTTGACCCAAAGTTGGGTTGAAACAACCCAGCACTTTTTAGAGTGTATATACTAGGCTATATACATACATACATTTTATTTTTCATTAATTGTTTTTATTACTTTTATTAATTGCATGGCTCTCTGGAATGCTTGATTCTGATTGGTCAGTCTCGGCATTTAGCGAGCAAATATTTTTGAATAATA
Organism: Sinocyclocheilus anshuiensis; assembly: GCF_001515605.1. Taxonomy (NCBI): domain Eukaryota; kingdom Metazoa; phylum Chordata; class Actinopteri; order Cypriniformes; family Cyprinidae; genus Sinocyclocheilus; species Sinocyclocheilus anshuiensis. The sequence continues at coordinate 1,213,974 of NW_015543492.1, forward strand.
AATTATAAGAAAAATGATTATAAGTAGCAACGTTTACTGACCGACTGCGCGCCTCAGTAGCGTCGCTATTCTGTCTCTTCGCGTTTTCTTAAAAATCAATATTTCATTTACATTTTTTATTTGTTAATTTATAGCCTAAATAGCTCACTTCAGAGTGTCCTAAAACCTTCGCGACGATGCCTTCCTAATCACTGAGTGCTTTTCTTATTTACGAACTTTATGAACTTTTTTCCAAAGCTCTTTTTGTTCCAGTAGCCTAGTTTTTGGTTTTATTTATAAAACGAATCCATCTTTAATATAAGAAGCAGCATATATAATTAAATGTTAATTTAATTTACCCCACCCGACTAGACATACTAATATCTGCACGTTAATTTTTTATATTATGATATTATTTTCTATGTAAATCGTCAGCTGCGCTTCTAGCGGTCACCACTAGTCGGTGAGTGGCGCTCGAGAGTCTGCTGCTTTTCCAAAGACGTTTCTTTCACAATAAGTAGAAGCACATAATCATATAGAGTACATTTTCACACCAGATTTGGACAGATTTACTTCATATTTAATGTGCTAAAGCTTCTGGTTGAATTAAAAAATTAACAACAAAACTATGTTTTTTGTTTTTCGATGATGGCGCGCGCCTAGCGTCCCTCAGGCATGGATGTAATTCCAGATTTCTGATTTGATCACTCTTTTTTTTCCCTTCTCTTTCCCTCCCTTGTGTTTGGAGGATGTCTGAATATTTGTGCCTCGCATGAGTAGGTTATTATTCTGCCCTGTGGCTCTGAGAGATGCAGTGAATGAGTTAGTGTCTCCGTGTGTGAGCTCAGTGATATTTGTGTAAACGCACACGTCTATTACACCTGGAGAATTTTCCACAGTATGCCAGTTTTAGGCCAGTGAATGTTGCACTGTGAATATTCCACAGCTTGTTGTTGCTGGTACAAAAACATTATTTCAGCAAGTTATGTTGTTTAATGTGAACAACAAAAAAAGTTATGCGAGTCCATTTTATAAGTCCATTTATGTCTGCTAGTTACCTTTAAGCAGTCATCGTTGTTCAATATTGTTGAATTCGGGGCAGCAGACAGACTTTAGAGAGTGCAGTGATTTTTAGGTGGGGAATATTTATTTAACATGGATGTTCCTTCAACCTCATTTCAAAGGCAGCAGTCTCAAAGAACAGTCTGTCTCACTTCTGTTAACCAAAACACCCTCAACCAAATGCAGAGATGAGGACTGAATGGAGCCACTGTGTGTGAAGGAAATGCCATATTCAAGTGTATATTCGTAGCACGTGAGAAAAGACTGTCATCACGGGTGTGTCCGTCATTCATGACAGTTTCATGAATGTCATTGTGTGTTACTTACATTGCTAATCTTCCCCATCACTAACTTACTCTTGTCCTGAAGTACATTGAGAATATGAGGGACGAAGAGTTTAACGGGTGCTCCTCAGATCCCTTAATATATTTATTGAATTTATGCATGGAAAGTGCATTGCATTACTATTACTATTGTGCATACTTGGTATTAAACTTGTTACTATCGTTAGTACATGGATGATACCTCAAGTTCATTGTTGTTGTGAGTTGTGCTATTCGTTTTCTAGGTGATCAGCCTTATGCTTTTCGCTCTGAGCAACCATTTCTTTATTATTCTTCTCCTAAAACTGACAAACAAAACTAACCCTAGTGATTCAACTCCAGCTGTAGGAACCTTATCACTGTCTAGCCGCAACAGGCCTCCAGAAGCCTCACACTTCCACAAATGGCTCTGTTGACAACAATACAGTTCCTCTAGTTGAAGAAGCACAGTTTTGCGGTATGTCCTAGAGAGATAGTCAGTCATCATGTCTTCAAGTTTCATTCCACACAATGTTTTTGGAAATGGGTTGTTTTTGAACCTAAAATGATCATAGAAATTTGGCATACACTTTTAAAGAAGGAGGTTTTCTCACCAGTGCCATAGAAGATAATTTTAGTTTCTCAAAGAACCTTTCAAGTTCTTATAAGAAACATTTTTTCTTAAAGAACATTTGAATAATCTGAAAACCCTTTTTCCACTTTAAAGAACCTTTTGTGGAATGGAACATTTCCATTGATGTTAAGGTTTCTTCATAGAAACATTGATGTCAATGTGGAACCATTATTTTTAAGAGTAACGTTTGAGCCATTGATACCTTAAATAGATCACTGGATCTCTCTTCCAGGCATGTTTCATTGCATTATGCAGCTGGTTATTCAGGGGAAAAAAATCTTTAAAATGGAAATATGCAATGAAAATGTCTTTACCAGAAGTTTGTTGCAGCAGGTTTTATATCTCACAAAATTTCTGTGTTTCAAGGTCAGTTTAAAATAGTTTTTTTTGGGGGGAATGCAGACATCTCACCGCAAGAGGGCCCAACTCATGTTCAAGCTTTTCAGCTCAATAGCACCACATCTAAAGGATTCACTGAGCACATAATAAGCACCCTCTTCCTTTAGTCTGGCTTATTTTTTTATTAACATGTCTCAGGGAATTGAAACTTTTGTGCATGCCTTATGATTGTAGCTCTCAACGTATGGTTACTTACAGAATATAAAGGTGACCAAGCTATTTGTCAGTAACCAAATTTTTGGTTCAGAATGTTTTGCTAACCATATTATCTTGGATTGCTATTAATAGGCATTTATTTTGAGTAATTCTTAGTAAAGTATATTCATTTTTCTGTGAGTAGTGTATACTTTGGTTTACAGTGATGGGTGTATACAGAGCTGTGGGGAGTCTGTATAAACGCTCAATCTTTTTTAGTTTACATGATGTTTAATACAGTGGCCGTGTGGTCAGTTTATCCATCCTGGCAGTGGCGAGCAATGTACACCACACTGACTCGTACTGAACCACCTAGACCCAGAACACGCTGGCACAGAATATATATATTAGTACATATAGTTTTAGTGTAGTATATTGTATTATAATCTATAGGCTATTCAGTGTACGACCTTTATTTAAGGCAATATATGTTCTAATGCAGTTTTTAGCTGACTTTTAAGAGGCCTTTCATCTCTTGGGCATGGCATGAAATGACAGCAAATAATCATTTGAAAATATGGCTGCATGTATTTTTTTTCCAAGTTGAATTGAATAGCTTTCTGGACGAGAACTAAATGGACACATTATTTAGACAGCACAAATGAACAGGCCTATTGTTTAGAGGCATATTACTGTTTGTTTGTTCACTAATCGTCTTTAAAAAACCCATGTTTGTCATAAAAGTACTACATTTGTTAAGAAGAACTTTCATTCACCTCCTGGAAAGCATCAGTAGTCAGGCTAATGTGCTTGTGTCAGCCTTTGGCTTTTTTGTTGTTTAAACCTTTCATCAAGATCAAGAAACATCAACCACGCTAACACACTTGGCAATCTGTGAACATTAAATACTCGTTTGATATATATCTCTGCAACTCCATATTATGCCAGGAGTTGGTATGATGGCATAGCTGTCTGTGTATTATAAATAAATCATAAATATAGAGAGCCATGATCTAAATTATAACCTCTAGACAGGCATGTACATGCACGCCTAACTACTGCGGTTGGCGGGAAGAGAGAATGAGACGGGGGAGACCGATTCAGGCGGCTTGATGGATTTATCTTCATGTCTTTTGCATCTTTTGAAGTTGAATCTGTTTGCGGTTTGTTGTCACAGTTGTTTGATACATTTGCAGGTGTCTCCTTGTTTGTTCAGAAATGTAGAACCTCTTCTCCATCTACTTCTTCATCCTCAAATCTGTCCGTCTTGCTCAAAACAAGGGCATCTTTGTGAGACAGTAAAGGTGAGGGTTGAAAGGTCAAGGTGTGTCAGGTGGTATGTCTCGCTGGTATTTAGCCACAGTTATTTGAAGCTCACAAGAAGACAGTAGAACACCAAAAGTCAAAGAAAGAGAAGATTGAGTAATGTTCTCTCAACTACATTACATGGTCATGAGAGAGATGGTGGTGGAAGTTTTTTTTAGAAATGTTGGGGTCACCTTGACTGCTAATGACTCACTGTTGGGAATGTTGCTTCTAGGTCTTGTTCTTTGAGAGCCATTGTCTGCTCCTGTTTGCAGACTGTTTGAGCACACAGTGTTTGTTTGTGAACTCGGTGTGAGAGCATCCAGTGACCCTTGGTTGTAGGCATTCAAGGACATGTTTACTATGTACAAAACGTTTGCTAATCTCTATTCAGTGTTGGTGTTTGGTAGATACAACAGAAGCGATAATGTCTTCTGTAATAAATACATGGTATAACAGTAGTGATAAGACTGATTTAGGTTATTAATCAGCTGATATTTAGCTATTTTGAGATGATTTGTCTGATCATTTCACCTAGTGTCCACTGACAGCTTTATTGGTAGAGAGTGCTTTTTTTTATTATTATTTGGAGGAATGTTTGTGTAAGATAAATGCTCATTCTGTTATATTTAATATAATATATGAATGTCAATTTTAAATCAATATTTAAAAAATATATGATCAAAAAATGTTTTTGACCTAATTATATGATATATATAGAGTTTTCATTCTCTTTTTTTTCTTTTTTGCCTACAAAGTCTTATTTTATTTGTGCTTGGCCTTATTCCTATCCTAATTTTGCTCTATTTGGATAATGCTTTTGGGGCTTCTCCCTCCTTATTTTATCCAGTTTAGCCAAGAAGCGCCCAGCGGACATGTATAGTGCTGTGGTTGAGGTCTCCAACAGTGCCATACATTGTGCACATGGTCTCTTCTGGAAACCGATACAGTGCCCAGAGACTTTCTCTTTCTTGTTCATCTTTGTCTCCCAGCATTTGAATAGGTTCACCTTTTGAGAATCAAGGAAGCATTGCATTTTAGCTAGAAGCCCCATTTAGGATTCCTGCACTCTTGAACCTCTTTCATCCTTACAGTATTGTGTTGAATATTGTGCACTGCTCCTCTATAGTCTATTGTCATCTTATGAGCATCTGTCTTTATATTTTTTTGTATGGATAGCTGTGTACTCACATTTTAATTAGTTTACATAAGTACAGTTCCTTATTTTTGGCCTATAATAGCTGCTAAATACAAAATAACTTAACTACCCATTGTGGTAATACACAGACCATATTTTGGTCAATGTGGTAATAGGGACAAAAAATACTGGCAGAGCCTCAGAGGAAAGTGCCAGCACTAAAATGAAAGGAAATAGATTTTTCAAGCACTAGAAAGAGTAGACAGAGCCAAACATGTTTAACTTCAAATACGTATTTCAAATACATTAAGACTTGTTAGAGAGTTTAACATAGTTTTAGACAGTTAATAATGTAGTACACATTGTGGGTTGAGCAGATGGCATCAGGATTCATATGAATCCCATAAAGAGCAACAGAGCTGCCAAGAGCAATAGAAAGATGGAAACAGACATAACATTTTAAAACCTGGCTGTGTGGGGCCTGTTGAATGATTCAACGTCTGTTTGAACTCGCATTTTGAACTGTGTAAAATGGTGTTCACAGAAACAAGTGCATTTACCTTGTCTGAAAAAGAAAAAAAAAGTATGCTGTTGGTTCTCTTTGGATCTAAATGAACAGAAACTATTAATATGAATGCATAATTATAAACCAAAATGATAAATTAATGTTAAAAGTATATTTATTCTAACAATGGCCAAACTCTTTTACTTCTACAGATCCATTCGATGTTTTGCGGGTGCTGCAGTTGCCTTCCCTCCCTGAAGGTGTGCAGAAGGTCCCGGGTTTCTGCACCTCCCGCCGGTCCGGCACTCCTGATCATGCCTACCGCATCACTAAGAAAGCCCAGATCTCTGCCCCCACCAAACAACTATTCTCAAGTACGCTCCTTTAATATCTAATCGTTTTAATAACCGTTAATCTTATAAACCAGACCTGAAGACATTCTATTACGTTCATAGATGCACAATTGTTTTAACATGTTTTATCTATAAAAACACCAGTTACAGTGAAATGTATCTGAAAGCTGCTTATGGTATGTCAGTATGTGTCTGGAATATGAAGGAATTCAAAATGGACATTTGTGTAAAGGATAGGTTCATAATTGAAAGGCTTGAAATGGAAAGTGCTGAGACTTGTAAAAACTGATGGTTGCATACTTTTTTAGATGTTTGTATATACAATTAGAACATTTTGCACTTTCCCTATATTTTGGGTACTGGGAAAGTGCATTATATTTATATATTATATTAAGCGTGAAATTATTTTTTAGCTGGGTATTTTGATTGCAGTTTTTTTTAATATGCTTAGAAAGATTACTGGGTCTGGGTGACAATCATTTTGGTCCCTAACATGCAATTACTCCTCAAAAGCAGGATGAGAGCTTTTCAGTGGCTAATGAGATGGTTGCATAGTTAAAACTAAATCTGAATGTTAGCGTCAGTGAATTGTGTGCAATTTATGCAAGTTGAGTCATGAATCATAGGTTTATTCCAGACTGCAAATGTGTCTGTGCTTGAAATAACCTGCTTTATTTGCCTCAAATCTTCATATTTCTGATATTTTTTTTTAAATTCCATTCCTGTAGGACGTTTCCCGGAGAATTTCTCCATCATGACTCTGGTAAAGGCCAAGGCTGGTCTTCAGGCCTTCCTGCTGTCCATCTACAATGAGCAGGGTGTCCAGCAGCTCGGTCTAGAGTTGGGACGCTCACCCATCTTCCTGTATGAGGACCAGAATCGCAAACCTGCCCCAGAGGACTACCCACTGTTCAAAGGGGTCAACCTGGCTGACGGCAAGTCAGTAACTAATGCCTGCTGAGCCCCATCAGCCCATCCAGTTTCAAATATATTAGAATTATTTGTGTTATGCAACCACGATGCTGTTAGTTTCCAAGTAATGTGATGTGTAACTATTGGGTGAATAGTAAACATCACTTTTGTATGCAGGGGCTGAAAGGTTCCTTACAGTCTATATTGATGGCTCTTGGCAAACACATAAACTATATACAGGAAGTCTTTGTGACTATCTGCCCAGTTAAACATTCAATATCTCCTCTCGTCCTATAGGTGGCACCGCATTGCCATTTCTGTGCAGAAGAAGAACATCACTCTGATCCTTGACTGCAAGAATCATATTACAAAAACTCTGCCACGTAGCAATAACCCAGTCTTGGACACCAAGGGCATCACTGTCTTTGGAGCCCGTCTCCTGGATGAGGAGGTCTTCCAGGTCTGCTATACATTGTGCAAGAGATATCAAGGAATTCTGTGATACACACTTTGTGATTGATAGATGACTATTAAAGGGAGAGTTCACCCAAAAAAGAAAATTCTGTCATCATTGACTGATGAATTTCTTTCTTCTGTTGGACATAGGAAGATATTTTGTAGAAACTTGGTAACCAAACAGTTTATGGTGGTCCCCATTGACATAGTTTGGAAAAAAAGTACTTTGGAAGTCAGTGGGGACCATCAACTTTCTGGTTACCCAGATTCTTCCAAATATCTTCTTTTATGTTCAACAAAAGAAAGAAAATCATGAGTAAATGATCACAGATTGTCTTCCATTGATTTCCATGTGGGTAACCAAACAGTTGCTGGTCCCCATTGACTTTCATAGTATGGAGGGGAAAAAAATACTATGAAGTCAATGGGGATCAGCAACTGTTTGGTTACCTACATTCTTCAAAATATCTTTTGTGTTCAGCAGAAAAAAGAAATTCATACAGGTTTGGAACAACTTGAGGGTGAGTAAATTCTCGTTTTTTGGTGAACTATCCCTTTAAGAAGGGTGTCTTTGTAACATGTTTGGAGTTTGAGTTTTTTTACATTTTCTGCACGAAATAAACTACAATTTATGGTGATGTTATAGGCAACTGTAGTAACAAGAATTGTCAACATGAAATCAAAGCTGACCTTATTTACTTTGCTAATACACATTTCTGGACTTTTAAGTAAACCAATAAGTACAAATATTTATTTACCAAATTTGATGATGGTGAACATTTTCAAACTTTGCAGAGAAGCTCACCTAGATGGCTGACAAACGTTGCATCTGTCTTCATGAAATCTCGCACAGATGTTACTGAGAATGTGATATCGTTCAACATTTTACGCTTGGGGCCAAATACTCTGGTTAAGTCAACTTACAAACTAGTTGAGACGGTGAAAATGTAACATGTTAAGTTGAATAAAAAAACAACAACTAAACTATGTATTTTTACAGCGTACTCTTGTTGAATGCCTGTTGCGATCCAGTCAATTGCTGATGGATAAAATTAAGTCCTGTCTTATGTTTTCTTGTTGAATATTCTGCTTTACTCTAAAATATGTCACATAATGGGGTTGCAAATGCATTTTATTTTGACTTTAAATTTTTCTTATATGGTATAATCAGAAAATCACATGTGAGACAGTTCTGCTGCACGTACCCTATTGCTATTATTTAATTCAAAAATAAATAAAAAACAGAAATAAAATGCCTTAGTATCGCAGATTATCTGACTTTGACCCCTGGTAACAAACTTGATACTTTCTTCACATCTGGTTGTTAAACTGACATCCCTTCTATTTATTTGCTTCTCTCCAGGGTGAGATCCAGCAACTGCTGATTGCATCCAATCCTCAGGCCGCTTATGACTTCTGTGAGCACTACAGCCCCGACTGTGACTCCCCTCTGCCCAAAGTCCAGTCCCAGGACCCAAACAGCTACGTGAGTACCACAGCACAATTTTACAATGGGGCAAAGTGTCCTGATGTGGGATATAAAAATGGAGTTTCACCTACTAGCAACAACTCTTCTCAATGCATCAATGCTAAATGTTTTTGCTTATGCAAAAACAGCAACTCAACCAAATATTTGCCATAAAATCGGCCTTGATTCAGAACCATTCAAAAGCTGCATCTGTATTTGATTTGGATTGGACTTGTGCTAAATGCTTGGATAAATATGGGCCAAGCCATATATTGAATATGTTACTCACAAATGCATCTCAAATCAGAATGCCAGCTAAATATTCATGAAAATCATCCACAAAAATCTAGAAATGTTAACGTTTCTAAGCACATTAGTATTATATTTTACCTACACTATATAGAGCCCCTCATTTGAGTCAGATACACACATCACAGCCCTGCAACCCATTTTCATACATCCACAGCTCTTCCACGTCATCAAAGGTGCTCTGTCCTAATGCAGTTTCAGTTTCTCATCAGTGCATGTTGCTTTATATTTTGGCTTTCTTGAGATTTATTTCTTACAACGCGCACAAGGATTCTCAGTTCAAAGTGTAGATCAGATTGGGAACATAGTAGCAGCCTGGAGGAGTTTTGTCACAAGGTCTTAGGCACAACATGACGTGGAGTGCCAAAAACATTTTTAATATTAAAAAAAAAAAACACTGTAATGCAATATAATGTATTTCTGTAATAAAGACAGAAGTGTCTTTATTGTTTTCTTTATTGTCTTTATTATTTAGTATCAATGAGATACTATTATGTCATTGGTTATTATATTATCTCATTAATTATTATTTTGAATTCGTCTCTTTTTTCCATTTTTAATTTTAAAGTTTTAGTACTTTTGTTGTGTTTTTGTCATTTTAGTGTTTGGTTTTAATTTTAGCTTCAGTTTTAGTTTTAGTTAACTATAATAATCCTGAGACAGAAATATGATATATTACTCCAATGCTGAATAAATAGTTATATTTAATAATTTAATACATTTATTTAATCAGAATGAACAATTCTTTAGGAGAAGGCTGAGCAACATAGCAACTTGCCATAATGGCTTTTACCTTTTACAATGGCGTTTAGGGTCAATCTGTTTTATAACATCCATTTGACTCTAAGTGCTGAAACTGCATATAATAGTTTTATTTCTGCTTACAGTATGCTCTTATGCCAGCTTTTCAGATGAATGCATTTGTTTTCATGTTCATTGAAGTTCTCAATGTGTTTTGCAGTAATGCAGTAACATCTGAGTGTTACTCAAACCCACGAGTCTTATGAACAAATGTGACCCTGGACCACAAAACCAGTCATAAGGGTCAATTTTTCAAAATTGAGATTTATACATCATCTGAAAGCTGAATAAATAATCTTTCCATTGATGTATGGATGTAGGACAGGACAATATTTGGCCGAGATACAACTATTTGAAAATCTGGAATCTGAGGGTGCAAAAAAATCGAAATATTGACAAAATCTCCTTTAAAGTAGTCAAAATGAAGTTCTTAGCAATGCATATTACTAATAAAAAAATCAAGTTTTAATATATTTACAGTAGGAAATGTACAAAATATCTCCATGGAACATGATCTTTACTTAATATCCTAATGATTTTTGGCATAAAAGAAAAATCAATAAATTTGACCCATACAGTGTTTTTTTGGCTATTGCTACAAATATACCCCAGCGACTTAAGACTGGTTTTGTGGTCCAGGGTCACAAATGATAAAACCATCATGCTTTCATCTTGCCCTTATTTCTAACTCCTACATCTCACTTTACTCATCCTTCACTTTTCTCTCCTCTCTCCCTATTATTCTCTCATTCGTTTTCTCTTCCCAAAGTCTTCTTTTTTCACTCTTGTCATTTGCTACATTCCCTTTCTGTCACTCACATGGCCTCTCTCTCTCCTTCCCTGCATTCCTCTGGCTTCACTGCTCCTCTCTCTCCCCCCATGTCTCTCAGTACTTTGATGAAGAGCGGGATGATTATGAATACCCCTATTATTATGAAGGAACTACGAGTGTCCCTCCCTCCGTCCCAGCCGTGGACCCCACCAAAGAGGTAAAGAGGGAGATCGCAAATGGAATCACAAAGTGAATCAGAAAAGAGAGGAGGAGAAAGAGACGGCATGATACCTGATTTAGGATAACTTGATAAGTGCCTGCAAGGCCAAAAAGAATAATATTAACGCTTTAAATAAATGTAATAATATTTTAATCTGCATTTTTGTCTTGTTATCTAAACATCCCTCTGACAAAACAGATCTAACAAAATTTGATGAGGTTTATGCTAAAAAGAAGACAGCAGGGTAAAAAAAAGAAAAGAAAATAAGTCTTGCCTTACTTGAATAGAAAATAGACATCTAAATATAGAGAAATCACAATATGGTATGCAAATAAATGAAAGAAATGAAAGAAGTCAGTATGCAAATATTTCTATGACATTGCTGTGGGTTCAAATTGAAATTTTAAATTTCTTTAATGTATACAATGTATACATGGTTTTGACAAAAACCAATTGGACACAGAGAGTGTAATGTTAAACTCACCCGTCTCTTTCAATTGAGTACATTGGTCCTCTCCTTCCTGTTCACACCTGTCTCACATCGTCATGTGTGATGTCCCACCTCTCGTTTCACCTCGCCCATCACCTGTCACACTATATTGATGTTGCTTGTGTCATCTACATGTTGTCCTTTGTCATATATTTGTACCTGTATAGTGTCAGATTGTGTTGGTCAGTACATGATTGTGTGTATGTGGAATTTTAAGGGGCACTGGAGGCACAACACACACACACACACACACACACACACACTATATCACTCATTGATCATGGCCCCACTGTGTTAAACCAACAGCTCAAAAAGTCAAAAAATCTGATTTACTAAACAGAGAAAGTACTGTGTATAGATCCAAGTATGTATATTATATAGGATAAATTATATTTTATTCTATATTTATTCTATATCTAATTTATATTTATGAAAATTATAAGTTTATATTTACGTTTTTTAATTAAGTGTTTTTTTTTTAATTAATTTTTAAAATTATATATTCATTAGCTTGTTTAATTCTGATTTACCTTACTTTTTTTTAATGACATTTTTTCATATGAATTATTTTACGGAGGAAGTCGATATTTTTGTTAATTACTGCAATTCAGTAATTCTTCTTAGTAATTTAAGTAATAGATTTCAGTGTATGAGCCAATTCCAATATCATTTAGAATTTTCATGTGCATGTAAGTAAGGTCATTGCAACTTATTGATTTGATACTGACATGATAGCTCAGTTAAACAGTTCCACTTTACATTCTTCACAATTGCATGGAATTATTCTTCTTAAGTCTTATTTTTTTTTTTTTTATTCTTATGTGTATTTGCATGTTTTTACATTTCACCTGTTGTGTGAGTAACAAAGCTTGTGAGTTCCCTTGTGTCACTCTGTGCTTTTATCATGTACAACAAGCGTCTGTGTCTATGTGTTTATTCATATCCATCTCTTCACTTTATAGGTTTACTTTCACTTTGGCCAACATTGTACTATCACTTATTTTTAGGGCTGTTTTTCTTACAGTCATCTCTTTATCTTGCGTGCTCACTGAGCTGTTTAAAGAGCTATTTTGTGTTTAACTGTGAGTATAGCTAACTTTTACTAGTTTAATTTAGCTCAGTATGTGTCAACTTGAGGATTAGTCTTTAATTAATATGCCTGTTTTATTCTCTGCAGTTTGCGCTTTTGCTATCATCTTAATCTGGGTAGTCTACGCCATTCATTCCTTTCATATTGATTAGTGTAATGAACAATATTTGAATAAGTATTACAATTTCTATGTTATTTGCTTAAACAGTTCCTTTAATGATTTGATACATGCTAGCAATGTCATTTTAATGGGATTATGAATGGTGTATTATGACTATGTCCCTTCCTTTCCTTTTTGTGCAGTTGGGCAGCACAGTGTACCAGCCATGCATCAGTTTTATCAGCAGATGCTATTTGAGCAAACTTTTCCCCAGTGCCTCACAGCGTTACGTCCCCATGCGCACAACATGCTGCTTTTTTAATGTGGAGATTGGCATTATTGGAGAAAACAGTATCAAATTGTTTATCTTTCTGTAGGTATTATATAGTTTACGAAGTCTAAACTTATGAAATTAATATAAACAACTAAATCTGACTTAGCTTCATACTGTATCCAGTAATGCCAGTAAAATCTCAGTCAGTGATTCAAGCACCAGTGATCTTAAATTCATTGTTGTCTCTCTCCCTTTTTCTGTCCATCCCCACTGCTTTCAATCCCACCCATCCCTGATGGCTTCCACTGTCTATCTCTCTCTCATTCACTCTCTTTTCATCAACGCCAACCTGACCATTTATGCTTTTAAATAAAAACAATATTAATCAAATAGGAGGGAAAGGCGAACAATGGAAAAGCTGATAAGTCAAAAACTGCCCCAGCCAAAGCTGCTCCAGCTAAAGCCAAGCAAACTTCAAAGCCAAAGGCCAAACCTACTGCTGCGCGAATCTTGATCCCAAAGTTAAAACCTACTTTAGCTTCTAAATTAGCATCTAAACCAAAAGCAACACCGGCCCCAAAGAATGACAACAAAAAGAAGGCAAACGACAATGGAAAAAATAACGGTCAAGCTAAAGTGAATGGGAAAGACAATAATGGTGATGCTAAAGCTAATGGTAAGGCTAAGGCTGGCAGCAATGGCAAAGCCAATAACAATGGCAATGGGAAGGCAGCTGTGGAGAAAAAAGCAAAAGGAGAAGCTAAAGCTAATGGCAATGGTGCGAAAACAGC
>NW_015543492.1:1243209-1249710 GCF_001515605.1 Sinocyclocheilus anshuiensis
GGTCAATTTTTCAAAATTGAGATTTATACATCATCTGAAAGCTGAATAAATAATCTTTCCATTGATGTATGGATGTAGGACAGGACAATATTTGGCCGAGATACAACTATTTGAAAATCTGGAATCTGAGGGTGCAAAAAAATCGAAATATTGACAAAATCTCCTTTAAAGTAGTCAAAATGAAGTTCTTAGCAATGCATATTACTAATAAAAAAATCAAGTTTTAATATATTTACAGTAGGAAATGTACAAAATATCTCCATGGAACATGATCTTTACTTAATATCCTAATGATTTTTGGCATAAAAGAAAAATCAATAAATTTGACCCATACAGTGTTTTTTTGGCTATTGCTACAAATATACCCCAGCGACTTAAGACTGGTTTTGTGGTCCAGGGTCACAAATGATAAAACCATCATGCTTTCATCTTGCCCTTATTTCTAACTCCTACATCTCACTTTACTCATCCTTCACTTTTCTCTCCTCTCTCCCTATTATTCTCTCATTCGTTTTCTCTTCCCAAAGTCTTCTTTTTTCACTCTTGTCATTTGCTACATTCCCTTTCTGTCACTCACATGGCCTCTCTCTCTCCTTCCCTGCATTCCTCTGGCTTCACTGCTCCTCTCTCTCCCCCCATGTCTCTCAGTACTTTGATGAAGAGCGGGATGATTATGAATCCCCCTATTATTATGAAGGAACTACGAGTGTCCCTCCCTCCGTCCCAGCCGTGGACCCCACCAAAGAGGTAAAGAGGGAGAGCGAAAGTGGAGTGAATCAGAAAAGAGAGGTGGAGAAAGAGACGGAGAGTAATAACTGGAATTGTGCAGAAAAGAATATTGTTAACATTTTAGATGCATTTCATAGTTTTTTCATCAGTATTTTTGTCTTTTTTTCTACGCATCCCGCTAACAAAGCAGATCAAACAAAATTTCTGGGAAATCTAAAAAAATAAGTTTTGCAGTTGTATGCAGTACTTCTCAATTAAAAGTATTTATTTAAAAGATGTTGACTGGAAAACAAGATAAAATATTGTAAACTGAGGCTGTAGGCTTTGGTTCTTACTTGAATATATACAATAGAAAATAGACATCTAAATATAGAGAAATCACAATATGGTATGCAAATAAATGAAAGAAGTAAGAGAAGTCAGTATGCAAATATTTCTATGACATTGCTGTGGGTTCAAATTGAAATTTTAAATTTCTTTAATGTATACAATGTATACATGGTTTTGACAAAAACCAATTGGACACAGAGAGTGTAATGTTAAACTCACCCGTCTCTTTCAATTGAGTACATTGGTCCTCTCCTTCCTGTTCACACCTGTCTCACATCGTCATGTGTGATGTCCCACCTCTCGTTTCACCTCGCCCATCACCTGTCACACTATATTGATGTTGCTTGTGTCATCTACATGTTGTCCTTTGTCATATATTTGTACCTGTATAGTGTCAGATTGTGTTGGTCAGTACATGATTGTGTGTATGTGGAATTTTAAGGGGCACTGGAGGCACAACACACACACACACACACACACACACACACTATATCACTCATTGATCATGGCCCCACTGTGTTAAACCAACAGCTCAAAAAGTCAAAAAATCTGATTTACTAAACAGAGAAAGTACTGTGTATAGATCCAAGTATGTATATTATATAGGATAAATTATATTTTATTCTATATTTATTCTATATCTAATTTATATTTATGAAAATTATAAGTTTATATTTACGTTTTTTAATTAAGTGTTTTTTTTTTAATTAATTTTTAAAATTATATATTCATTAGCTTGTTTAATTCTGATTTACCTTACTTTTTTTTAATGACATTTTTTCATATGAATTATTTTACGGAGGAAGTCGATATTTTTGTTAATTACTGCAATTCAGTAATTCTTCTTAGTAATTTAAGTAATAGATTTCAGTGTATGAGCCAATTCCAATATCATTTAGAATTTTCATGTGCATGTAAGTAAGGTCATTGCAACTTATTGATTTGATACTGACATGATAGCTCAGTTAAACAGTTCCACTTTACATTCTTCACAATTGCATGGAATTATTCTTCTTAAGTCTGATTTTTTTTTTTTTATTCTTATGTGTATTTGCATGTTTTTACATTTCACCTGTTGTGTGAGTAACAAAGCTTGTGAGTTCCCTTGTGTCACTCTGTGCTTTTATCATGTACAACAAGCGTCTGTGTCTATGTGTTTATTCATATCCATCTCTTCACTTTATAGGTTTACTTTCACTTTGGCCAACATTGTACTATCACTTATTTTTAGGGCTGTTTTTCTTACAGTCATCTCTTTATCTTGCGTGCTCACTGAGCTGTTTAAAGAGCTATTTTGTGTTTAACTGTGAGTATAGCTAACTTTTACTAGTTTAATTTAGCTCAGTATGTGTCAACTTGAGGATTAGTCTTTAATTAATATGCCTGTTTTATTCTCTGCAGTTTGCGCTTTTGCTATCATCTTAATCTGGGTAGTCTACGCCATTCATTCCTTTCATATTGATTAGTGTAATGAACAATATTTGAATAAGTATTACAATTTCTATGTTATTTGCTTAAACAGTTCCTTTAATGATTTGATACATGCTAGCAATGTCATTTTAATGGGATTATGAATGGTGTATTATGACTATGTCCCTTCCTTTCCTTTTTGTGCAGTTGGGCAGCACAGTGTACCAGCCATGCATCAGTTTTATCAGCAGATGCTATTTGAGCAAACTTTTCCCCAGTGCCTCACAGCGTTACGTCCCCATGCGCACAACATGCTGCTTTTTTAATGTGGAGATTGGCATTATTGGAGAAAACAGTATCAAATTGTTTATCTTTCTGTAGGTATTATATAGTTTACGAAGTCTAAACTTATGAAATTAATATAAACAACTAAATCTGACTTAGCTTCATACTGTATCCAGTAATGCCAGTAAAATCTCAGTCAGTGATTCAAGCACCAGTGATCTTAAATTCATTGTTGTCTCTCTCCCTTTTTCTGTCCATCCCCACTGCTTTCAATCCCACCCATCCCTGATGTCTTCCACTGTCTATCTCTCTCTCATTCACTCTCTTTTCATCAACGCCAACCTGACCATTTATGCTTTTAAATAAAAACAATATTAATCAAATAGGAGGGAAAGGCGAACAATGGAAAAGCTGATAAGTCAAAAACTGCCCCAGCCAAAGCTGCTCCAGCTAAAGCCAAGCAAACTTCAAAGCCAAAGGCCAAACCTACTGCTGCGCGAATCTTGATCCCAAAGTTAAAACCTACTTTAGCTTCTAAATTAGCATCTAAACCAAAAGCAACACCGGCCCCAAAGAATGACAACAAAAAGAAGGCAAACGACAATGGAAAAAATAACGGTCAAGCTAAAGTGAATGGGAAAGACAATAATGGTGATGCTAAAGCTAATGGTAAGGCTAAGGCTGGCAGCAATGGCAAAGCCAATAACAATGGCAATGGGAAGGCAGCTGTGGAGAAAAAAGCAAACGGAGAAGCTAAAGCTAATGGCAATGGTGCGAAAACAGCAAAGACTGAAAAGGCAGCAATAGCAACGAAATCAGAGACAACTGCGAAGAAAGCAGAGACCAAACCACAACCAGCCAAAGACAAAACAAAAGCCAATGCATCACCTGCAAAGCCTAAAGCGACCAAACCTGTGGTAGAAAAGGTTCCAACCAAAGTCACTAAAACTCAAAAACCTGTTGCTTTCAAACCCACCCCGCCTTTGCCTCTCCCTTCAAAGCCTAAGGTCTTGGATGTCAATAACATCAAATCAATGTCCAAAAATTTCCCAGCCTTCAACAAGGCTGCTGTGAGTGGCACGACCATGTCTTCTCCAGAAATACCCAAGAAGAAACCCACCAATGGTTATCAACAGGTACAAAATCAAGAGCCCGCGTTGGCTGTATTTCCAACCTCACCATCCTGGTAGTTCAGGACTGCGTTCATAAAGTATCTCAGAGGAAGTGTTGATCTGGGATTTGTCTTCATTGAAAATGTTGAAAAATCACAGATGCAACACATTCTCTGACGTGCTTTGTGAATAAGGTCCTACATCTGACCGTTCACGTTTTACAAACATTTTCAGTATTAATGTCATTCAAAACAGAATCAGGGAGGCGCAGAAGAACAAATAATGATTTTTTTTTTCAATTGTGTAAAAGTGTGTAAAACCATAAAGGTATCATGATGTTGGCCAGCTATGAGGTTGGAGACATACAGACCCACTGGATCTCCTCCACCCTTTCATATACCAAATGATCTATGTGATCATTTAGGATATGATAAGCGGTATAGACTGTGTTATCACCGCATGGCTATTTGTACAGTCTTTTGTCTGTCTTTCGTTTTATTTCCTTTCACTCCAAACCTACACTATCTAACCGGTTCGTTTTTAAAAAGTAGATCAGCAGGTAATGCCGATTAGAGCATGCATGATCAGTTAAGAAACATAAGAAGTCAGAGTCATTGGTAGAGCTCAATGTTACACATGACACAACGAGTCTCTTTCTTCGTCTCACTTTATGATTTCTGCCTGTTTCTCTTTTATGTGTTGTTTGTTAAATGCTGTCCTGTCAGTAGTATGTGAATGAAGCAGCTTCACAGAAAAGATCCTGTTTAAAACAGCAAATCTGTGACGCTGCACTCCATGATTATCAATTCTTTCTGTCTTTGTTGAAGATCTGAAATTGTGGACAAATGTCCGAATGTTGTTTACTACTGTTGTCAGTAGTGTTTCAATGGTCTGAGACTATTGACACCAACGTTAACAACTTTAACGTTTTGATCCAACTTGACTATATTTTATCCTTGACATGGCAATGTGGCTAATTAACCCAGATCAGGTTGAAAGGAAAATCTGGGACAGCAAATCTTGGCTATTAAAATAAGTTTTTCACAATGCAAAGGCTTATTACAAGATTTTTGATTCCAGTTGCAAAAGTTTCCTGTTCTGATTTTACTATAAGATCAATGGCGCTTTTGTGTGTCTGTTGGCAAAAACACATTGATCTTTTCTTTCTACAAGTTCATCAGACTTGAGCTTGTTTCATACTAATCAATCTCTCCCCTTCATATCTGCTTACCTCCTCCCCAACCCACCCATCTCTCGGCCTCCTCCAATCAGGACGTAGATCCTGCTTACTCAGAGGCTGACCACACCCCCACAGAGACTGATTATTATTACACAGTAGAAGAAGAAGCGAGCCCACAGCCAGAGAGCGATCTGACTGGATATGAAGAAACCATTAACCAGGTAACCCACACCCATAGAAATCTGAGAGACATGGAGCTGAAAACAGTCTCTCCGTTACTCTAAATCATTACACTGGAGGTGAGACCAGCCTGTGTATGTTTTACCTTAACAATTAACCATTCTGCAGCCACCTGTGCCATGATAAGTGCTGTACTTAACTGCAAAATGAATGCATAGCATCCATTTTTATCAGATATTCTTTTGTGATTCTAAAACTGCCTCAAGATTTTCTCCTTGTTCTTATATCAAAACTTTACATGACGACGCAATCTTGACATAAGAACGGAAATCTTGAGAAACAGAGATCACAAAAAAAATGGTACAATACCATGCATTCATTGCCGGACAGTTTCTTTTGAGTTATTTTTTTTGGATGCAGACACTGCCAATATGTAAGCTCTGAGAAACTGATCAACTTAAAAACTGAGCAACTAAGTAAGTGGGTTAGTTATGGATAGACCTAACTAAACCTTTTTTTTGTCTAGAGGGGGACTTTTTGTATTGGTCAGGTTTGTATTTAAGAATAAACAAGATGTTTAGTAATAGTTTGGAAATGGACATGGCCAGAAAATTTAAATGAAAGAGTCAACAATACAATGGTAAGAGACTAGTAGGAAGTAGTGCTTTAGTTTTTGCCTCAAAGTAGGTGTGTTGCCATAGACCTGAGTGATTCTGTGGTCTCATTTTGAAATTAATTTACTGATTCATTAACAATATTGGAAAATACACCAGCAAAAGGATTTAAATTTTATCTTGAGGCACAACGCTCATAATTATGGTCTCACATTTTGTCAATGTCTTTATGATGGAGAAGAAACGGACAAGTGCTTTCTCAAGGCCCATTCACATCAGAGACAATAACTATAATTATACATTTTTAATAATCGTTCTAATTCTGAGTCGACAACACAACTATAACAACAACAACACAGAGGAATGATATCATAGGAATCACTTTAATAACAATTTTTACCAGGTAATGAATGATAAAAATATTTACAGTCAGAATCTTTTCGACTTTAAAGAGCTTGAGCATTTTAAGTGTGTAATTGTAAGGGAAGTCATGGCCCAATGGTTAGAGAGTCGGACTCGTAACCCAAGGTTGCGGGTTCAAGTCTCATACCGGCAGGGATTGTGGGTGGGGGGGAGTGAATGTACAGCGCTCTCTCCAACCTTCAATACCACGACTGAGGTGCCCTTGAGCAAGGCACCGAACCCCCAACTGCTCCCCGGG
>NW_015543492.1:1250864-1260396 GCF_001515605.1 Sinocyclocheilus anshuiensis
CCTTCAATACCACGACTGAGGTGCCCTTGAGCAAGGCACCGAACCCCCAACTGCTCCCCGGGCGCCGCAGCAATAAATGGCTGCCCACTGCTCCGGGTGTGTGTTCACGGTGTGTGTGTGTGTTCACTGCTGTGTGTGTGCACTTTGGATGGGTTAAAATGCAGAGCACTAATTCCAAGTATGGGTCACCACGTCACGTCACTTTTTTTAATATACAGAATGATATTGTCTATTGGTTTGAACTCTAATACAGTTATAGTTATCTTTATGGTTATCATTCTTGGTGTGAACAGGCCTTTAGACTGAACAATAAAGTGGTAAATAAGACACGAAGAGGACTATTTTGGTGAGATCAGTCTGTGTACTATGTGTGTGTGTGTCTGTGTCTGTAAACCTGTGCCTGTGTGTGGATGTTTGCCCCTCTCTCATATCTGTTTTTTACAACAGGTAAGATCTATTATTCTGATTATTCTGTCTCTTTGCCCTCTCATTTCCTCTCTTTTTTCCTATCTTCTATCCATTTCTGCCCCATCACACCATATAATCTTCCATCCTCCAAACCATCCACTCCACCCCTACCTCTGCTCCCAATGGTACGGCCCAGGTGGACGAGACTGTCGGCGTCGAGGACATAGATGCGACCAAGTCAGGTGGTGAAGGAGTGTCTCAAACGCCAGACGAACCCTTCACTGAGGAGTACATTACAAGCGACTTTGGAATGAAGGAGTATGACTATTCCTACAAGGACTACAATGAGCCCATCATCGAAAGCAAGCCGGAAGACACCTTTGGCCCTGCCCTGTCCGCTGTGACAGATGAGGGAGGTGTAAGTTACCTTGTGCTTTCTAGCAAATTCCTTTGATAAGCTTTGATAAAAGCTTAAATTGAATTTGCAATGGCTTTAAATCTTGCAGAGGCATCAAGCAGGTAGTTGTTAAGACCAGCTAAGCGCTGCTGTTGGTCTAAATGCTGGTCCAAGACTTGAGCTCTATTCCAAAACCTAGTGAATTGCCTAGACTGAAATTAAGAATGAATTCTAATGATATATTAATGTAGTCCCTCATGGCCACGATTTAACTAAATTAAAATGTGGGTTCAAAGTAAAGTGACCACGATTTAACTGAAACAATGGAACAAACTGATTAGTTGTGGAAGCGAATTCTTAATTTATGGCCATGATATCTTTTACTTTTTTCGCTGTATGTCATGTCCAGGGCTCTGTATCAATTAACGATTTTTTTTCGTTTTAGTTAACAGTAACAGCACTGGTAGGCAGTTGACAGCAAGGCTGCTCACTAGGTTTTGGAAGAGAACTTCAGAGTCAACTTGTAAATTTGCATTCAGTGTTTACTTAAGACTGAATCAAGTTTGCTTAGCGTAATGGTTCAGCAAGTTATGCCATCAACAGGAAACGGTTCCCCTGCCAGGAAACCTTGTTTATCACAAGACTTAAACACAACTCCTTCTGCACAAGATTCCTCTGCAAGTCTGCATAGAGTGCTTAGTTCAGCAGCACCATCAGTATTTGTTGACTCAGCTGCTCTTATGCTGATCTGAGAGCAGTCCTAATCTTGATCAGCATAGAACAGCAGTATCTTTTTGGAAGGGCACCACCACTTGACGCTTGACTTCAGCGCCAGAGCTGTTCAGTATGTTTTAACATGCTGTAGACCTGCATATACAAAAATAAAAGTGTATAGTGGCTACTTCAGTCTCAACAGTGTTCAATATTTAAATGGATGGCCTCACAACAGCAGATAAGTGAAATTTTAAGCCTGCTTGGTCAGCTAAGTATCTGCTTAACTTCCTTAAAAATAATTTATCAGTCCAGGTAAATCTTGAGATTCAGTGGATTATGGGTCACATCCACAAAAAGAGTTATAATATGTAATGTAGGTGGGTGTATAATGCTTAGCTAGTACCTGAACATCTTGGACTGATGGTTTCTTCTGTTTGTATATTGACTGGGCTCTGTTTTGGGTTACATATCTGTTTTCCTCAGGCCTACGTGCAAGCCCAGAAGGGAGAGAAGGGAGACCCTGCTGTCCTTGAACCTGTAAGCATCATACTTCCATAATCAAACCATTATGAGAAAGGTTAACATTTGGAATTGGAAATAGTAAATTATGCAAAAAATGCAACTACTGCATCTGTTTAGACATATAGTTCATCCAGGCCACCAGAGGGTGCTACAAAATACCATTGTGATGTATTTCATGTAATAGTCTTTTCTAAATGCATTATTACTGTCTTTAATTTCTTCATTTTACCGCTCTCACAGGGCATGTTGATTGAAGGACCACCTGGACCAGAAGGACCAGCAGTATGTTCACTTTATTCTCTTTTGAGTGAATTTATGATCACTTAGCATTCCCAGTCCTCCCCAAAATTGAGCTAATAATGTTTGATTCCTCACTGAAAAGCATAACTTACTTTCCTACATCTGCCATATTGAGCATTGCAAGTTATCCAGCTTGTTTCCATTACATTCTAGTGCATGTTATGGTAAAAATTAAGTTTCACAGTTGTGGTTTGTGTAGATTATGCACTCTTAATTATGCAATCTTTCTGTCTGCATTAGGGTCTCCCTGGCCCCGCTGGCCCCCAAGGACCCCCTGGTTCTGTAGGTGATCCTGGTGAGAGGGTGAGTGGACAGTTTTTTGTGTGTGTTTATGCTTTAGATGTGCCTGGTTTCTCCCAAGGTTTTTTTTTTTTTTCTTAATTTCTGTCACCTGATGGAGTTTGGGTTCCTCACCACTGTCCTCTTTGGCTTGCTTTGTTGGGGTATAAAAGACATTTAATATTCAGTAATGTCATCGATGCACTGACACTATTGGATGAGAACGGGTGTAGAGAGGGTTTATAATTTAAAGCAGTATAGTCAATCCCGCTGTTGTTTCTGTAGGGTACTACTGGTAAGGCTGGTCTTCCTGGAGCGGACGGTGTCCCAGGACCTCCTGGAACTTCTGTCATGCTTCCTGTAAGTCTTCTCTCCTTTCTTTCTTTCTCTCGATGTTCATAAAGTCATATCACCACTAGTTGTCACCATTATTATAAAGCAAGTGATTTAGGACATCATTTCTAACCGGCTCTCCCTGAGCTCCCACATCAAAGTTGCATAAAAAAAGTAAAATAAATTATTGCTTGATTTGCAAAACACTTCTCTGTTCTTGCAGTTCCGTTTTGGACAGAGTGCTGGCGAAAAAGGGCCCATTGCCTCAGCACAGGAGGCCCAAGCTCAAGCCATCCTGTCTCAGGCTCGGGTTAATAGCATATAACATAGTCATATAACAATCATTTAACATTTATTTATTACTTTTTCCACATTGAGGTCTAAAATTATACATCTTAATTTGGTATTAATGGAATTGTCTTCTGTCTAGTTGGCTCTGAAAGGCCCACCAGGGCCAATGGGTTTCACCGGCCGTCCAGGACCTTTGGTAAAAGAACTAAACACTATATAAATAAATAAAATAGATATTCAACAGACATGTCTGTTGCAATATTACATGTTGTTTGTCAAGTGCTTACATCTTGATGTTGTGATCCTATATAGGGAACAACTGGAAGTCCTGGCTTAAAGGGAGAAAGTGGGGACCATGGACCTCAGGTAAAGTCCTGAATTTGTGTCTCTGTGACATTGTAACTCTTAGTCTTGCCTCAAGAACATTAGCAGCACATTGAGTCATTCTGAGATGCTCTGACATATCTTCAATATAATCTAAAGAGACAGTCTTCTAATTTATCATGCATCCCTGTTGTGTTTTTGCAGGGCCCCAGAGGTCCTCATGGATTGTCTGGTCCTCCTGGTAAATCTGGTCGGAGGGTGAGTCCACTACAGTGTTCCTGACAAATAAAAAACAAAACCCGCAGATTTACATCGACACAGGTTTTATCTATGGGCCAGAATATCACAGTAACTTCAAGGCAGTAAGCAACTACCTAGCAATAATCCAGAACGCCTTAGCAACCGCATCCTAGCATCTAGGTGGCACCTCTTGTGTTCCCCTCAAGAAATGTAGTTATCTAGTTGCTTATATTATTGATATTTCCTGCAGGGTCGTGCTGGTGCAGATGGATCCAGAGGGATGCCAGGAGAGCCCGGAGTTAAGGTTGGACGTCTTTAATGAAGCCATTTTTGTTCAAACTCTTGTGTTATTCCACCTCTGAAACGTCTACCACATAGAAATCATGTTGACCTTGACTGAGTCTTTTGAGCGAGCATCTTTGGTTTATGAACTCATCATGAATGTGTATGTTTTTCTATATTAGGGTGACCGTGGCTTTGATGGCCTTCCTGGTTTGCCTGGTGACAAGGGTTATCGTGTAAGTGCTGACATTTTAATGTTTTTGTAAATCCAAAACATAGTGAGCTTTTAAGGCAGTGTAGTTACTGCTTGATACCTTTTTTTGGTCAAAATCGAATGCAGCTTCCAATGTGTACACAGTAGACATCAAGGGTTTTTTTCATTTCAAAGATTTTGTAACATAGCTATAGGATGTACGTATAATAATGTTAAAAATGTTAATTTATTTAATTTACATTTTTTAAGGGTCAAACTGGAGGAATGGGACCCCCAGGACCCCCTGGAGAGGACGGAGAAAGGGTACTTCTCAAGGATTTTGTGCTGTTACAGTAAATTAACAATAGTGAATATGATGTATGCTGCCTGAACATCCTCTTGATCTTTGTTGCTCATATTTGCTTGAATATCTGTCATCATCTTTATAAAGCATAAAAAATGTGAACTTTGAAGTTAGATTTTTTTCTGATTATCCTCTTCCATCTTGACGATTGTCAGGGAGATGATGGAGATGTTGGACCTAGAGGTCTTCCCGGTGAAGCGGTGGGTGTTTCTGTTTCTCAGACACTGTACACACTTACGACTTTGTGTATGATAGCACTGACCTGTATGACTTGGTTTTGTTCTCCAATTTAAAGTCTGTAAGGCTACTTAGATTTCATTGTATGTTCTTTGATGAACCTCTTTGTTGTTCTGTAGGGGCCCCGTGGGTTGCTGGGGCCTAAAGGGCCTTCTGGACTTCCTGGACCTCCTGTGAGTATTCATTGAAATCTTAACTACAAATACTACATAATAAGTTGTTTATTTTTTTTAATTGCAATAGTTGCACAGCAACACTAAATTAAAATGAAAGATTTGAAAAAGAAAGATTTGTTCGTGGATATCCAGAATTCCAGATCTTTCTTTCTTGCATTTCTCCATGTTATCTGCCTCTGCCAGGGTGTTCGTGGAAATGATGGTCCACATGGTCCAAAAGGAAACTTGGTCAGTAAATCTGAGTTCTCTGACATTACTCTAAATGCACAGTCCTGAACAGTGTAAAAATATGCAATAATTGGCATATGTGCGTGATAAGTTCAATTCTCTCTTTTAAGGGGCCTCAAGGAGAGCCTGGACCTCCAGGGCAGCAGGGGGCTCCAGGAACACAGGTGAACAACAAGTTTATTACAGATTTAAAGACAAATGTACAAAATGTACAAAACATTTAATATGAATGTTTTTCTGTGTAATAGGGAATGTCAGGTCCACAGGGTCCTCTCGGACCACCAGGAGAGAAGGTGAGTGTTTTATGATTGCAGAACACAAAGCAATACTTATTAATAATCAGTGAATGTGCTTCACTGAATTACCACTTTAGAAGATACAACAAACTTACATGTCCAGTCTTATTCTGAGATCATAATCAATGGCAATAATAATGCCATTTCATATGTCTTCTTAAAGGGACCCACAGGAAAGCCAGGTCTGCCAGGAATGCCCGGAGCTGACGGTCCTCCTGTAAGTGTTAGATGAGTGCTGATTTTTTTTTTCAGTGAACATGTATGTGGTATTACCTGCGGTAAAGAATATGCCATTCTGGTTTGTCTTAATAGGGTCATCCCGGAAAGGAAGGCCCCATTGGAACCAAAGGAAATCAGGTGAGTCTATACCATAATAATTAGTATATTTCTCTGTATTGCTTCATAAATTAAATGTAATTTGTGTCATTTAACATTTGACATTTGCCTTCAGATCATATATATATACACTACCGTTCAAAAGTTTGGGATCAGAACTATTTTTAATGAGTTTCTTCTGCTCATCAAGGCTCCATTTATTTGATCAAAAATACAGGAAAAAATGTAATATTGTGAAATATTATTACGATGTAAAATAACATTTTTATATTTTAATATACATTAAAATCAAATTTATTCCTGTGATCAAATCTGAATTTTCAGCATCATTACTCCAGTCTTCAGTGTCACATGATCCTTCAGAAATCATTCTAATATGCTGATTTATTATCAGTGCTGGAAACAGTTGTGCTGCTTAATATTTTTTTGGAAACTGTGATACTTTTTTCCCCAGGATTCTTTGATGAATAAAAAGTTAAAAAGAACAGCATTTATTCAAAATATAAATCTTTTCTAACAATATACACTAGAGTTCAAAAGTTTGGGGTCAGTTAATTTTTATTCTTTCTTTTTTTTTTTAATAAATTAAAACTTTTATTCAGCAAGGATGTGATACATTTATAAGAAGTGATAGCAAAGATTTATGTTGTTAGAAAAGATTTATATTTTGAATAAATGCTGTTCTTTTTAACTTTTTATTCATCAAAGAATCCTGAAAAAAGTATCAGTTTCCAAAAAACTATTTGGCAGCACAACTGTTGCCAACATTGATAATTCTAATAATAAATCAGCATATTAGAATGATTTCTGAAGGGTCATGTGACACTTTAGACTGGAGTAATGGCTGATGGAAATTCAGCTTTGCATCACATAAATAAATTATATTTGAAAGGATATTAAAATAGAAACTATTATTTTATATTGTAATAACATTTTGCAAGATTACTGTTTTTTTTCTGTATCTTTGATCAAATAAATGCAGCCTTGATGAGCAGAAGAGGCTTCTTTAAAAAACATTACAAGTCTTACTGATCCCAAACTTTTGACCAGTAGTGTATATATCTTTGTTATATATATATATATATATATAGACAGACATTTTCAGGGCAGAAATCCTAGTGTTCATATTTTGACATTAATATTCCTTGTTCATATTTAGGGTCCTAATGGTCCTCAGGGGTCTATTGGCTATCCTGGCCCTCGGGGAGTGAAGGTATAATATGCATCTTTTTTCAATTAATTTGATGCAGATAGTTTTTTTTTGTGTGTGTCTTTTTCCAGTGGACATTAAATCTGTGTAAATGTTATGGAGCTTAATCATTAAAAAATCCTTTTATCACCCTGTGTAATTTTTATGAACAATTCTGTTGGTGGAGAGTTTTATGTTTTAGTAATGGCTGTTGATAGTTGATATCTGCTTTCACCTGTAAGACTCAGATTAAGATAACAGACCGAATGCTTTATGACAGGGAGCTCAAGGTATCCGTGGATTGAAGGGCCATAAAGGAGAGAAGGTGAGTGTTTTTGGTCATAAACTTCAAGTTTGTCATCTTTGAAACATAAATTGAAACCAATTTGTGCAATGGTCAGTGTTAAATAACGTATGTTTTTTACTTTACTTTCAGGGAGAGGACGGATTCACTGGAATCAAAGGAGACTTTGGTGTGAAGGGAGAGAGGGTATGTCTTGCGCATCACAAAACATCAGTGAATAGAAACTCATCAATTAGCATTTGATTAGCACAAATGTGAAATGAGAGCAAATGGTAGCACTTGACTTGTGCACCAACAGGGAGAGGTGGGAGTGCCTGGCTCAAGAGGAGAGGACGGTCCTGAGGGCCCGAAGGGTCGTGTCGGTCCCCCTGGTGAAATTGGTCCTATTGGCCTGCTTGGAGAGAAGGTTAGTTTATGTAAAATGAGTGGTGATTGCTGATTTTGTTCCATTATATATCATTTTAGCTATGTTTTGTATTGCCATTGATATTGGCAGTAAGCTATAATGAATATAAATGTTATGTTTGTTATATTAAATGTATATTTCTGAATATAAAACTTATTAATTAAAAATATAGATTTTAGTTGGTCTAAAGATGTATTAAATCTTTTTAAATGATGTCAATCCAGGGCAAACTTGGTGTGCCTGGACTTCCTGGATATCCCGGAAGGCAAGGAATTAAGGTAAACAAAAGTAATATTGTTAATGAAACATGATGTGATATTCAGCCATCATTCATTTCATCAAATATATTGCGTTTTTCAAACAATGTAATGCTTGTATTTTAAGGGCTCCCTCGGTTTCCCAGGATTCCCTGGTGCAAATGGCGAGAAAGGTGCAAGGGTAAGATTTTTTAGACTAAATTGGACTAAAACTCAAGAGTTAGAAGTATTGATCACATGTCACTGGGAGGTCAATGCAGTGTCCCGCGTAGAGTATCTTCCTTTATTTTGGAAAAGAATTGGTTATGCTGAAAAATTCTGAACTGATTTTCCCCATTCCAGGGTTTGATTGGAAAACTTGGACCAAGAGGACAGAGAGGGCCAACAGTAAGAGCCTGTTTTAATCATTTCATCTCTCATCTTCTGTTCCATTTATTAAAAAACAAAAAACACTTTTTGCTTTCATTTGATTTGAAATTGTTTGATTTGTTTAGTAGGTTAAAGTTGCTGTTGTTGATTCAAGCAGATGACAGATTTCAGATCAGTTAACTTGTAAAGCAATGCACAATGATTTTCTAAGACGACTTCTTTTTTTTTAATCTTTTTAGGGTCCCAGAGGGCAGAGAGGACCCCGTGGGTCAACAGGAAAATCAGGTGCTAAGGTATGAGATTATTTTCAAATTATTTTCGGTTTTATAGCTACTTTTTAGAGGATTTTTTAAAGGGGTCATATGATGCGATTTAAATTTTTCCTTTCTCTTTGGAGTGTTACAAGCTGTTCGTGAATAGATAAGATCCCTAAAGTTGCAAAGACTAAAGTCTCAAACCCAAAGAGATATTCTTTATAAACGTTATCGTCCACGCCCTCCTAAAACGCCTCGTTTAAACATGCCCCACATGTCTACATCACTGTGTGGGAAGATTTGCATAACACCACCCAAATGTTCACGCAAAGAAAGAAGGCGTAACTTTATTGTTGCTACCACCGCCGCCATGTCATGAAGATGCTGTGTCGTTGCAAAAGCTAAAATAATTTGTTTGGCCTTCCAAAAGAGGACACGACTAGAAATCAGTGGTTAAGTTGTATTTACAACACTGTTCCAGAACAGATCAACCCAAATATTCAGATGTGTGCAGCACATTTTATGGAGGACTGTTTCCTGATTCTGGGAGAGTAGACTACAATGCCGGCTGTTCTGACTCGTAAGTACGTTTTCATATTTAAAGAATTTGCCACTGACTATGCAAACACGAGTTTTGAGCAGTGTAGAGTAGCACTTGTTGTTTGTCATTTCTCCGATCACAAATGCAGACATGGTTTTATGTTTACACGACACGATGCAACGCAACGCATAAAAAGACAGTATAAGTCATTATAATCAATACTATGATTATCAATACTTTGTCCCCACTGGATGCAACAAATGCCTCATTTATAATGGGTTTTAATGTTTTT
>NW_015543492.1:1260469-1288532 GCF_001515605.1 Sinocyclocheilus anshuiensis
AATAATGTTCTTTTTAGCAACATCATATGACCCCTTTAATGTTCTATTTATTGTTGTTAATTTAGTGGACATTGTTTGAGGCGTTGCTCAACTAATTTTTGTAGTTTTTCAACGATGAAAATAAAGATCAATTAATTTCAGTCAATCAGTTTCTACATTCTGATGTTTTAGGGCGGATCGGGCAGTGACGGGCCTCCTGGACCACCTGGGGAGAGAGTATGCTTTTTTCAAAACTTTATTTTATTTATTTAAAACCTTTCAGTCTAGGTTTTCGCTTCAGCTTTAATTTATTTATTATGTTTCTCCTTTTGTACAGGGACTAACTGGACCTCAAGGTCCAAATGGATTCCCTGGGCCGAAGGGACCTCCTGTAAGGAACAGTTTATTAGTTTGATCTGATGCTTAAACTGAACTTTTGTTTTTCTCTATTACTTATTGATATGTCAATTGATTTTGAAGGGACCTCCAGGGAAAGATGGACTGCCTGGACACCCTGGACAAAGAGGCGAAGTTGTACGTATCTTTCATTTTTTTATCATCTAAAGTGCAATATTCACTGTGATCAAAGTTGAACAGCAACATATATTTTTCATATTGCATTCTTAGGGTTTCCAAGGCAAAACTGGACCACCTGGGCCACCGGGAGTTGTTGGACCACAGGTGAGTTTTGTGCTTTTAGCGAGCAAAATGGGTTTCTTTCTCAAGAAACTGTTAATAAAATTCCTCAAAAATTAATAAATCTTTAAAATCGATTCAGAAATGTATGGAACTGTACAAGCTTTACTCAAATCTAGTTCTTGTTTAGGGTCCCTCTGGTGAGACTGGTCAGCTGGGTGAGCGTGGTCACCCAGGACCCCCAGGACCACCCGGTGAGCAAGGTCTTCCTGGGCCTTCTGGTAAAGAGGGAACCAAAGGAGATCCCGGTCCCTCCGGCGGCCCCGGAAAAGACGGACCCCCTGGACTGAGAGGATTCCCAGGAGAGAGAGGACTGCCAGGAACTCCAGTAATAAGTCTCACCCATTCTGCTTAGTGAAGTTTATATTATAAAACCTTTTCTAAATGTGTTTTCTAAAACTGCACATAAATGTTTTTATAGCAAACTGAGCTCTACCTTTGTGTTTTCATAGGGCACTGGAGGACTGAAAGGAAATGAAGGCCCTGCTGGACCACCTGGACCTGCTGTATGTTGCTCATAATAACCAGAATATGAAATATCACGTAGATACACTCTTCAAAATAAAGGTTCTTTATTGCCATTAATGGTTCCATGAAGATCCTTTAACATCCATAAAACATTTTAAATGCACAAAAGGTTTTTATACTTCAGAAATGTTCTCTAGATTATAATATGTTCTTTACACTATAAGTGTATAAGAACTGAAAGGTTCTTTGGGGAACTCAGAATGGTTCTTCTATAGCATTACTTTCAGTCTTTTACCCTAACTGAATTTCTATGCAGGGATCTCCTGGGGAGAGAGGAGCAGCTGGCACTGCAGGTACTGTCGGCCCGCCTGGACGACCTGGACCTCAGGGGCCTCCTGGAGCTGCGGGAGAAAAAGGAGTGCCAGTAAGTGTCTACTCTAGGTTTGCACCTTATCTCTAATATTTATATATTTATATATAGGCCTGTCAAATAAGATAATCCTGTTTTACAGGGGGAGAAAGGTCCAATTGGTCCAGCTGGTCGTGATGGCATCCAAGGTCCAGTTGGCCTCCCAGGCCCTGCTGGACCTCCAGGTACTGCTGGAGAGGATGGAGACAAGGTAAGCAATCTCTTCATATCTCAATCTCAAATCCTCACAGTTATGTGGATGTTCTTGTCAAATATAAAGTTTAACTGTTTTTTGTATAGGGTGAGGTTGGAGAGCCAGGACAAAAGGGCGGTAAAGGATCCAAGGGAGAACATGTGAGTAAATTAACTTTCGTTTAAGAAATCTTCATAATTTTAATATGTCCTGTTTCCAAAGAAAATACATCAACATTGTAACGAGTTCCAAGCCTTTTCAAGGAGTCCTACAATTTGAAAACCTTGCATGCTTAGATTTTGTTTCACTTATTGTGGTGGGCATAATATCAATCTATAATCAATTATTTGCACCTTTACAGGGTCCTCCTGGTCCACCCGGGCCAATGGGTCCTGTTGGACAGCCTGGTGCAGCTGTGAGTGTGATTTGATGCCAACAAAGTCATGCTACTATTCATAGGTAGTCAAAAGGTTATATCTGCTTGTGGTCGACCCCATTTCAAATCTCTTCTCAGGGTGCTGATGGTGAGACAGGTGCAAGAGGTCAACAGGGACCATTCGGCGCTAAGGGAGATGAAGGGACAAGAGGATTCCCTGGGCCTCCAGGCCCTATTGGACTGCAGGTACAGATTGTGTTTTATTCACTCTTACCCATTAAAATCTACATACTGGATGTTTTAGCTATTTGCACTTCATTCACATTCATTAGGGTTTACCAGGCCCAGCTGGAGAAAAAGGAGAGACAGGAGATGTTGGGCCAATGGTGAGTCTTAATATTTTTATTTAAAGGCAGTTAAAGGTACAATTAATGTTTATAATGCAACATATGATGCTCTAGCATTTTGAATCACCCTTAGAATAAACATATATGATGCCTATATCCTAATCGTTTCTGGTCATGTATTTCGGTAGGGTCCTCCTGGTCCGCCAGGTCCACGTGGTCCAGCTGGTCCTAATGGTGCTGATGTAAGTAACTTAATTTGTACTATAAATAATAATTTACAGATGATTACAGTTCATTATTATATGTGTTATAATCACTATGCAATAACTCTCTGAAATACTTTATTCAGATTGGTCAATCATGGCATTCTGCGGTCAATTAATTTAGCATTTTTTGGATAATTTAATACATATTCTTAATTTTTCAGGGTCCTCAAGGTCCTCCAGGAGGTTTGGGTAATCCAGGTCCCATAGGAGAGAAGGCAAGTATAAAAAAGTTCATCTTTCTGCATGGATGACGACTTATGCTTGACAAGATTAGCAGTTCTGATTGTTGGCACTTTACGTTGTTTTATTTGTATTGCCAGGGTGAGCCTGGTGAATCTGGACCACCTGGTGTTGGTGGAGAGCCAGGAAAAACAGTGAGAATTTTTTTTAGTTGAAATCTTTATCATCCTCTGAACTTGTAAAAAAAAATTACTTACATTTATATTTATTTATTTAGTAGATATAATCACAGCTAACACCTTATTGGTTTGCTTATCCAATGGCAGGGCCCGAGAGGAGAGCGTGGTGAGAAGGGAGAGGCTGGGCAGCCGGGCACCTCTGGTCCTGCTGGTGGAAAAGGACCCCCCGGAGATGATGGACCCAAAGGAAACCCCGTATGTATTAAACATGACATAGCTTTGAAATGAGAAACAGGTCTATCTGTGACTCTTCGGCAGCTGATATTTGTGTTTTCAAGGGTCCCGTTGGTTTCCCTGGTGATCCTGGTCCCCCTGGTGAAGTTGGACCACGAGTGAGTAGAGCTGTCATTTACATACTAATACATGACACTTCAAGTCAACATGAAATTGAATTTGACCCTTCGTACATTCTTCGTACATGTTCCTGGTCTTTGTATGTGATTCATCGGTGCGAGAAAAAAAATGTCTGACCTACTTTACAGGGCCACGATGGTGCAAAGGGTGAAAGAGGAGAGGATGGAGAACAAGGAGAAGCTGTGAGTGATCATCCTCCTGTTTATAAAGTGCACATCTTCCTTATGCATACTTATAAGGGGTTTTTCAGGATATATTGTGTTCACTGAGTACTATCTTTGCATGGCTTTAGGGTTCACCGGGACCAACTGGTGAGAACGGACCACCTGGACCTCCAGGAAAGAGAGTAAGATCACCATATTTCACCACAGCCCAACATAACCACTCTCATGTTAATTTGTGAGCCTTGTAATTTTAGATCATTGATTGTGTATTTCACTGTAGTAGATGAGTAATTTGAGTAATTTGTTAAATATTTGGTCTACAAAAAATATTGTACAGGATGGAACCCATAGAAAAAATACATATTTCTGGACTTTAAATTGTGTTAATGTTCATATTTCAGGGTCCTCCAGGCACAAGGGGACCAGAGGGTCGTCAGGGAGAGAAAGGAAGCAAGGTGAGACTAAGAGAGAATATAGTTACAACAAATAAACAGGCTTTTTGTAGTTTTTTTTCCTCCTTTAATCTGTTTTTTTTTCTAGGGGGATTCAGGTGCCCTGGGCCCTCCAGGAAAGACTGGCCCCGTGGGGGCACAGGGTCCACCAGGAAAACCAGGAACTGAGGGTCTAAGAGGGTTGCCTGGAACAGTGGTATGATATTGGAATTTTTTTTTCTGTTTATTTAGTAAAAACTAATATAGTGTTTATCAGATGATCTTCTGACAATTGATAACTGTATTTAGGGTGAGCAAGGCGCTCCAGGTGCTGCTGGCCAGAAGGGACCCCCTGGACCAATGGTAAGACCCTCTGTATTAGAGCATTACAGCAAACGCACACCTTATGGAGGTGCAGGGGAAAAAATGAAGATTATAACAGCACACTCACTTACAAGATCATTATAACCAACATTTCAGCAACAAGCTTTGTCAAGTTACAATTTCCTCAAAACTGAGAACATCATAAATCGAGTTACTCACAGGTGAAACATAGTTACATCACAATCAGTATTCAATAATTATTTAACAATCTTGAGCAATTAAAATAACACAGACTGATCCGTATATCACATGACATCAGAGAGATCTCTGGTTATGTTGTATTGGTCTTTTGAGACTTTTTGTGTCTCATTGTTTGTTGGTAATAATATACTTGTGAGTGTGCAGTTATAATCTTCTTTACAAAGACCTGCTGTATTATCAAATATACAGTAATGAATTGAATTTTCAATATACAAGTACACACTAAGAAGTGAACTATTATTAGAACTATTATTATAGTTACATGAAATACATGTATGTATATTGAATGCCAAATTTTCCACTCCTCTCACAGGGTCCTCCAGGTTTGCCAGGTCTTCGTGGTGACCCCGGCGCTAAGGGTGAGAAGGGACATCCAGGTATGCTCGGTCTGATCGGGCCTCCAGGAGAACAAGGAGAGAAGGGAGACCGAGGCCTGCCGGGACCTCAGGGATCATCAGGACACAAGGGAGAAACGGTATGTGAAGTCTAGTCACGTCCTCCGCACATCAAAATCACACCACAGGCAAATATACACTACCGTTCAAAAGTGGGGTCTGTAAGATTTTTTTTAAAGAAATTAATGTTTAAATATTCATCAAGGATGCAATAAATTGCTCAAAAGTGACAGTAAAGACATTTATAATGATGCAAGGGATTCTATTTTAAATAAATGCTGTTCTTTTGAACTTTGTATGCATCAAAGAATCCTGAGAAATAAAATGTATCAGTTTCCACAAAAATATGAAGCAGCACAACTTTTCAACAATCAGAAATGTTTCTTGAGCAGCAAATCAGCATATTAGAATGATTTCTGAAGGATCATGTGACACTGAAGACTGGAGTAATGATGCTGAAAATTCATCTTTAATCACAGGAATAAAATTAAAATAGAAAATGGTTATATTAAATGATAGTAATATTTCACAATGTTTTACTGTATTTTTGATCCAATAAATGCAGCCTTGGTGAGCAGAAGAGACTTCTTTCTAAAACATTTTTAAAAATCTGTCCAACCCCAAACTTTTGAAGGGTAGTGTACATGTAAAACTTTCCCAGTTCATATCCTATTATCATATCATATATTTTTTTTCTTCTTTCTTTCATTTCTTGATGTGTTTTGTTAGGGTATGCCTGGAGGAACGGGTCCTCTTGGTCCTGCAGGTCCTGCTGGTATGCCTGTGAGTAAACTTTCATTACCATTTCTCACTTCTGTAGAGTTGTTTATCATACCAAACTCTGAATTTTGTGGAGAAACGTGTCTTCAGTACTTTGGCGGCACTGATTCTTCATGATTAATCCTTTGTTAAATCTTAAAAAAAATCTTGAAACTATGACTACTTAACTTGAGCTCTGAAGCACCAAAATATATCATCTCAAAACACTGGTTTCCTCGATCAAAGTATGAATGGATGTGATGTTTCTCACAGGGTCCGAGGGGTATCAAAGGAGCTAAAGGTGCCACTGTGAGTAATACTTCCTTAAATATTTGTACTTAAGATCAAATGTATTGTGAGAAGTAAATCATGAGCCATATCATGTAAGGTAATGTTTAAGCATTATACATATGTCACATTTTTTATACTTTACTCTAAAATGGCACTCATTTTGTATGTGTTTCTCTTTTGTACAGGGTGGAGCTGGTCCTAAAGGAGAAAAAGGTGTACAAGGACCACCAGGACCACCTGTGAGTCGTATCTGTTATCTACAATACAAAACGCAAGATGT
The DNA here is from genome assembly GCF_001515605.1 of Sinocyclocheilus anshuiensis. Lineage (NCBI taxonomy): Eukaryota > Metazoa > Chordata > Actinopteri > Cypriniformes > Cyprinidae > Sinocyclocheilus > Sinocyclocheilus anshuiensis. Next base: position 1,266,882 of record NW_015543492.1, read on the forward strand.
TGTACAGTCATCATTTGGCAGTGAAGATGAACTTCATTCAAGACAAATAAAAGGAGATCAGCACATCCCAGAGTTCCTTGAAATGCAGCTGAATTTAGTTTTTTCTTTAGGGACCACCTGGTGATGTCATTCAGCCGCTGCCTATTCAGTTCCCTAAGAAGTCCAAGCGCTCCATCGACGCCAGTAAGATGCTCTCTGAGACTGAGGCTGCCGATGCCACGGGCACAGAGTTCCTGACCGCCAATGAAGGTATGGAGGAGATCTTCAGCTCGCTCAATTCCCTGCGCCAGGAGATCGAGAGCATGCGCTTCCCGCTGGGAACACAGGAAAGCCCCGCCCGCACCTGCCAGGACCTCCACCTCAGCCAACCAGATCTGAAAGATGGTATGATCGTCATGGTTACTATGTGATTGACACATTCCGTAACCAATGGTGAGCCATTACACATTCTAATCATTCTTATTCTTTTATTCAGGCGAGTACTGGATTGATCCAAATCAAGGCTGCGCCCGGGACTCGTTCAAGGTTTACTGTAACTTCACTGCCGGGGGAGAGACGTGCTTGTATCCCAGCAAAGCAGTAGAGAATGTAAGAATTTGCTGGCATTCATTTTTATATGTTTATACTTTACTGCGACATCCTTTAGATTTACTAGTCCTTAATTCTGCCATAGGTGAAGATGAACACTTGGCCAAAGGAGAAGCCTGGGTCCTGGTTTAGTCAGTTTGCAAAGGGCAGCAAGGTGAGTTTATCACTTCAAGAACTCTTCAGAATCTTCTCTTCAATCCATGTTTCATTTAGCCAAGTAATATGCACAAATGAACCAAAAGCTCATTATTAAAGGGATAGTTCACCCAAAAATGACAATTCTGTCATCATTTACGTAAAAGAAGATACTTTGAAGAATGTGTGTATCCAAACAGTTTCTGGACCCCATTGACCTCCATTGTATTCTTTTTCATAATAAGGAAGTCAGTGGGGACCAGCAACTGTTTGGTTTCCCAGATTCTTCAAAATATCTTCTTTAGTGTTCAGCAGAGGAAAGAACAGCTTGAGGGTTTTCATTTTTGGGTGAACTGTCCCTTTAAAGGGTGTTTACACTGAGAGTGATTTGCAGCGACGACACAACCAGAAGTCATTCATCATCAAAATCTAAGAAATATTGCAGTGTCGAGTTCATTATATTATGAATCGTGAATTACTGTTTTCTTTTATGTTGTAGTTTTCATATGTTGACTTGAGTGGAGAGCCCGTGGGTGTTGTCCAGCTGGGATTCTTGCGGTTGCTCAGCGTTCAGGCCCGTCAAAACCTGACCTACCACTGCCAGCGATCAGTGGCCTGGGCGGACCTCACGAGCGACAGCGGGTACCAGAGGGCGCTACTCTTCCAGGGTACCAACGATGAAGAGCTCAGTTACGAGACCAGTCCCTACATCAAAGCCCTCACCGACGGCTGCTCTGTACGTTAACAGAAACAAATAAATAGATAAAAGATGGCAGTATGTTTAAAAGCTAGCGATTGCACTATATAAGCATTTTAAGTAATGAAAAGATTTTTGGATGTTTTTAATGTACATTTTTTGGTTCAATTAATATTAAATGTACTTTTTAATGTACTATTTGGGGTGTTTTAGAACGTTTTAACTGAACCCAAGATGCAATATTATTACAAATGTTTGAGCTTGATGGGTGGTTGGTCTTGTGTGTGTGTATATACATATATAATTTTTTTTTCTTTACTTTTTTGATCATCTTAACCCTTATATTATGTTCTGGGTCAGTTTGACCTGAACACATTTATGAGTTGTCAGAAATCCTGAAATTCTAACATGGTCATAAACATGCCTGCAATGTTGTGGAATCTGCATACATCATATATTATTATGATGTATTGTAAAATGTAAAACATTAATTTTGTTATGGCAGAAGTATTGAAACAAAGAAATTTAGTATACTGTGTTGAAGGCATATATTTTCATGTGTGTGAATTTTGCTGGGAATCGAACCCATGACCTTGACATTGCTAACTCCATGTTTTATTGTTCGAAGTTTCACGAAGACACACACACACAAAAAAACTATTTGAAAATTTAAAAAAAATATATATATATAAACATTTTTTATATATATATATTGTTAAATAGTTTTGTTTTTTTCAAAATAGTGTGATTTTTGGTGGCTTTTATTGAATACAATTAACATAACAATCATACCCAGACTTTTAACATAATACAATGGTTGAGGTATTCTATTCCTAAATATTTTTTTCCGTCTTTTCCCTCTGCAGTATCGTAAAGGCTTGGACAGGACAGTGCTGGAGGTGAACACACCTCAGGTGGAGCAGCTCCCTCTGCTGGACATCAGGATCTCAGACTTTGGGGAGGACAATCAGAAATTTGGCTTTGAAGTGGGACCTGTCTGTTTCCTGGGATAAACACACACATGCTGAGGGCAAGGAGAATACAATCACCAATACAACACACACACACACATTCACACACATACTCATTAATCATGCACTTAAAACCTAGACATAAATACCACCACATAGAGATGTGCCAACACTAAAAAAAAGACATTTGAAATTACGTGTAATCAGTGGGACACACAGACTCACACACATGCACACACACACATTGTTGTGAAACAAAGTTGCACACAAAGTACACACCCAGGGAAAAACACTCCCAGCAACGGAGGAGAAGAAAGCCGTTCTCGCAGGAGAGAAGAGAAGATATTCTGTGTTGGAGCAGATACTGCTGGCCTAAAGCGGAAGACCCTCCCGTTTCGGCCCCCTCTCTCTCCTACAGCTCCCCTCCCCACTGTTTCTCTTCCGAGACGTTCCACTCTTCCTACCTCCATGCCTGATCACCGCCCCCTCCTCACTTCCTTCCTTACCTTATAGAGCAGAATGATCTGCAGGTGCGACATTTAAACTGAGGAACGGAAGCGGAGCATGAAAATTCCATTAGAATGATTTCAAATCACACCAGCAACTGTCATCAGCATATGCAATGAAAAGCATTTACAGTGTAAAAGTGTATTGAATTTGATAATGTTGTACATTTATTATAGAATGATCAAATCTGTAAGAATTTAATTTTTTTTTAGACATGCCGTAAACATGCTGCCGATTTACCAGTTCAGTATTTTTTAGCTGGTTATTATTTCATTACAGTGGTCTTTAAAAAAAAAAAAAATTCTGATAATATGCACGCTTTCAACACTTTTGCTATTTTGGCCCACAGCATTGAGTATTGACAAACCCACAGGTTTGTGACCTTTGACCTTTCGTGCGGACAGTGTTCAGGCTGGAATTGTGCATAAGAACCATTTGTACAGAAATATTTTATTGTATTTATTTTGTGAAACAAACAGGTGCTCACAAGAAAATGACCAACACTTGCAGTACAAAATAATGTGGTATTCGTCTGTAATTATTTCCTGTAGCTTTTCATCTATCTATTAAATATGTAAATCAAACCCCAGAAAGCAAATCTGCCTTCTCTGTATGATAAATATATACACTTACTTGGTGATATTAGATCATGTTGCATTATTAGATTGTATTTCCATTGCAGCTTGAGGTTCTGGAGAGTTTGGTGCAGGTGGAGACACAAACACAAAAATGTCTCAGGATTCAGACAACAGTGGAGAAGGGACAGGAAGAGGAAGGAGAGGGAAAAAAAATGGTGTTTTTTTTTTGTTTTTTTTATGTATATTTTTTGTTTCTTTTTTTTTGAAACGGTGTGGGGAATGAAAAGCTATAAAAAACGTATTTGTGAATTAAAAGTTGTTTGTGTGGTTTTCTCACAAGGACAATACTGCTAGGACTGTTTTTGTCAAAGACGAACATCTGTCTTTATAAAATATGGTGCTAAAACTTGTTTTATGTAAGTACTTGGAAATCTGTTTGTGTAATATAGCATCTATTTAAAGAGCTGTTGTACTCCTTTGTTGTTCTTTTCCCCGTTGTCGTGGTCACATGATGCTTTTGCTAATATTTGATCTGCATCTGCGCTCTTCTGAGCCAAACTCCCATTTTCACCTTTAAACACCTGAACAGCGTGCGTTTTGGTGAAACCATCATATGTAATCTGCCCACTTTCCTTCAAGCCCTTCGTCTAAATTATGCATTTTGTTTCTGCTCTATTAGTCTGGGTTTTGAAATGTCGACTGTTTTAATTCCTTGACTTGTCCAAAATTTCCCATTAAACCACCCATCAACACATTTCCTCCTGTGTCAACTTAATTGTTTTTTAAAAGTGGGTTCAGTATAAATGATTCACACTTTAATTGTATAAATATATAGTTCAGTCATGAAACTCTAGATGGCGCATTCTGACGGGGTGTTAACATAACTGATGATATTCAGAGAGTTAAACGACTTGGCACAAGCCGATTGGTTCATGCTGCATATGCAGCCAATGAGCTTACTGCCTTGCGTTTATATGGCTGGCTAGCATTCACTTGAGATTCCTGCAGCGCGCTTTCAGAGCTTCTCTGAAACCCTCCACCTTCCCCAGCTCCACCTGTATAGATCTGCTACGGGTTATTTTATATGCTATTTGTGCAGCAGCAGCATGTCTTAAATACTCATGGCACCGTATCGCCATATGCACTGGCAGTAGCAAGCTCCTGTACTTGCTTGCAGCAGCAGCAATAATCTACAACTACAGCAATAACCAACAGCAGCAGTGTAGCAGATCTGTTCCGCCAAGACCAAATACATTAACATTGTCATATCCATCACCATGCTAAAATGTCCAGAGAGTTGTCATGATTGAAATATAGATTTTCATTTGTTACACTATACAATAGTTCACAGCAAGTAAATGTAATTTATACAAGGACAATTTCACAACGATGAAGGTACAGAGCTGGTGATCAGTTTAGTCTTATTCAACAGTTTTCAGCCAATGAAGAGTCCACCTGCAATGATTAAAGAGAAAAACCCATGTCAATTCAGAACAAATTGAGAATGAAATCATACAGGTTTTCTGTAGTGTTTCTGCTGAAGATGCTGTTCAGATCAAGCTTCTTACCAGCAACTTCAATGCTGATTCCAGTAATATATCGACTGTCATCAGAAGCCAGAAAGGCACATGCATCAGCTACTTCTGCACAGACAAGCAAGGGTGATATATTTATATATCTAAAAAAAAATACATTTTCATAAACCTACCTGTGTCACACAAAACAGTGTTTTAATAACTGGTTTGGATGGTTACTATATATATGAAAATGTTTTTGTGCAATGAAAAATTATTTACCAGCAGGTTCTCCCATCCTTCCCATTGGAATGACGGCTGTGAGCTGCACAAAATAACCAAAAATAATGCTGAGTTACAGAAGTGGCTTTAGCGTGGTAAGCTGTCTGACAATGTCAACCATGCAATTTCAATTCAAACAATCTAAGTAATCAAGTAATCAAATCTTACGATCCTTTACCAATGTTCAAAGCTGTTTTACATCTAAGAAAAAACAGCCACTTTCTAAGAAATTACTGAGACTAAATGACTTGTGCACAAATAATCAGCTCATTTTATTCATCTGAAGCCAGAAACATTCTTTCTCACTTTATCGATGACTTTCTCTGGTACTTTATCTGTCATGGGTGTAGTGATGAACCCTGGCAGGACACAGTTGCAGCGAATACCAAACCTAAAAGCAACATTTTTAAATTTAATTTTTAAAATATAGAACATAAAGAGTACAGGCTCTCTCTTTTGTTTACAATCCATAACTAAGACATGAGCAGCACCACAAACCCTAAAGCAAAACATAAAATGGGTACAATGTCTGCAGGTCTGTAAATATGTTTCAGTTACAGTGTGACGTCAGTAAAATGCTCACACACTTGCTCAGCTCTTTGGCAGCGGTTCGAGTGAGGCCCTCCACTCCTGCTTTAGAAGCGGAGTAATTCACCTGCCCAATATTCCCAACCTACAGACAAAGAAACAGACATTTAAGAAACGACATGGAACTAAAGGTCCGAAAATGTTAATGGCTTTGTTAAATGTCCACTATATTATCTATGTAGTACAAATTGATATTGCTCTAAATGTTTGACCTTGCCCACTATGCTGCCCACAGTGATGATGGAGCCCTTCACAGCGCCTGCAGAAACTAAAGCCTTCGAGATGGCCTGAGTTACGAGAAACGTACCCTGAAAAACACCAGCAGTACAGAAGATCAGACACAGACTTGCACACTGTCACATTTCATAAACACTAAGGAAAATGGAACAGCTTGATGGGAAAATCTATATATACACACACTACCGTTCAAAAGTTTGTGGTGTGTTAGTTTTTTTTTTTTAAAGAATTTAATACTTTTATTCAGCAAGGATGGTAAGGACGCATTAAATCGATTGAAAATGACAGCAAGACATTTATGTTACAAAAGATTTCTGTTTTCACTAAATGCTGTTATTTTGAACTTTCTATTCATAAAATAATCATGAAAAAAATGTATCTCAGTTTCAACAAAAAATATGAATCGGCACAACTGTTTCCAACACTGATAATAATCAGAAATGTTTGTTGAGCAGCAAATCAGTATATTAGAATGATTTCTGAAGGATCATGTGACACTGAAGACTGGAGTAATGATGCTGAAAATTCAGCTTTGATCACAGGAATAAATTACATTTGTAAATAAATTCAAATAGAAAACTTTTTTTTTTTTAATTGTAATAATATTTCACAATATTACTGTTTTTTTTTTTTATCAAATATGCAGCCTTTGTGAGCAGATGAGACTTGTTTTAAAAAAATGTACAACCCTAAATATACAATAGTGTATTTAAATACATATATATACATACATGTGCATTGACAAAATTTGTGACTTTTGAATTCGTTCAAGATTCATTCACTGATTCTTTTTTGCAGATCACAAGATTTTGTTAGTTTTGGCAAAGGACAGTAAAAGTATTTTCCCCCATCACGTTCTGCTCTCAGACATTATCTAAAACACTGATCAAAGGTAAGCCCTCTCATGACTGTATATGATGACATGTTCATAAATCAAGCGTAGCGTTAGTTCTGGCAGGTCACGTTAGTCAAGCTCGCATCAGCTGACTCTCAGCTGATCCCCATCAACCTATGGGAATACGACACCTATCTAAGCATTCATATATAAGGTCCCTCAGTATTATCAGCAGTTTTCGCATTGCTCAATAGCTAATTACCCTCCTCCATCCCCAGCTCCTCCTCTGTCAGTCAGGATTCAGCCTTCTGATTCTCCTTTGAATCAGACTAATTCTAAAATAATTCATAACATTATTGAACTTTAACGATATCTGCATACATTTATGTTGGTTCTGTTCTGTTTACCCTGGGGGGTTAATCGCTGCTCTCCCTGCTCTCATCCATGCTAGGCTGCATGGATGCACAGGGAGTTCTTGCCCAGAACAGAACCATACCGCCAATCCAAACTGTATGCTAATTGTCAATCATCTTTGACGATAGTGGTCCTGACAGAACTAAACACTAGAGTTAGACTCTGGACTGCGACCTTGAGATTGACTTCAATGACTTTGTCAAATTCATCTTCTTCCATCTTGGGAAGGAATTCATCTTGAGTGATCCCGGCTGCATTCACACACACAGACGGCGGCTGGAAGAAAACAAGACAAACACATGAACTTCCTGTTTTATCACTGACCCCTCGAGCTCCAGAAGAGCCCAGGAACGGCACAGACACCTGTATACTTGTCACTAGTCTCTCCACACTGTCCTTTGATGACACGTCCACCCCCAGGGCCAGGTGCCCCTGACCTTTGTGGTCACGTGACAGCAGTTCCAGGGTCTGATTGGCTGATTCCTCATTGCGGTCAGCCACTACTACAGAAGCTCCTTCAGAGGCGAATCTCTGACACACGGTCCTGCCGATGCCACTGCCGCCTCCTGAAACACAAGAAATGAGTGTTATCTGACCATCTGATCAATAAAGCTCTGATATGCACAAAAACTTCTACACCTTTCAAAAATATTACTTCAAATGACGTGCTCCAAATATTGCACAATGTTACAATGCAACATTTAGTCTAATTCCTTAAACAAGCTAAATACATTTGATGTATTCTGTTTGATATACAGTATAAATACTGAAAACAATATTGTGGTTAGCTTGCATTCAGTCCACATGACCTAAGCACTGAAAGACAACTGGAGCTTTTTGACTTGCATGATAAAAGTGTCCAACTATAAAATGTTATAATGACTTCAAATACATTAAAAACATGTATGGCCGTTAAGACAAATGCAACGTTTTTAAATCTCACCCCAATGTCAGCCTGGATATGAGGCGAGAGGACGCCGCCATGATGGGTCACAGTGTGTTGTAGTAGCTAATAATGTCCGCTAGAGGGCACCAAAAGACCATTCATATTTTTTCCATACTGTTCCATACTTCACCTTTTGACCTTCAAAGTCATGAATGGGGCCAAGCATTTCGCACAGGCACAGCTAGTGTCTTTTTAAAGGACTTGTGAAAAATAAAATTAATATGCTCACATTTATGTCGCTCAAAACCTTTATCACCTTCTTTGAGTTAAGCTGAATGTTGATGCAGCTGCTGTTGGCAAACATGGACATCTGGACGCCCGAGTCAACCTTTAGAAGTGCATGAGTATAACTGACCTGGAAGCTAACATACATGGATTAAAAGTCATTTTAAGCCTAAAATAATTTATTTCTGTTGTCTGCGTTGCATATCTTCACGGGAACGTTTACCATTGTTACTACTCGACCCTGTCTTGTGCATCAAATGTGTGGAATCAAATAACTAAATTCAAAACGGAAATAAACTGTTTTGCACATAATACACAAAGTGTGTGTGTGTGTGTGTGTGTGTGTGTGTGTGTGTGTGTGTGTGTGTGTGTGTGTGTGTGTGTGTGTGTGTGTGTGTGTGTGTGTGTGTGTGTGTGTGTGTGTGTGTGTGTGTGTGTGTGTGTGTGTGTGTGTGTGGAAAAACTTCCAAATTTCCGAGATTAGGAGTATTGAACGCAATGAATGAAATTAAGTTGTTAAAATGACTTAGAATTGCACTGCATTTACTCGTTTTACTTAAGCTGAGCAAGCAGCAGTGTAAAGCCTGCCATCAGTGTTGCCAACTCCCGCAAGATAAATAAGCAACCACAACTTCAAAAACAAGCCCAATGTTATTATATTATTTATTATCATCAATATTATTAATTATCAATAAATGAGCTGACGATGACGAATTACGCTACAGCACTTTTATTGTTGCACTGATTGGCAGTGTCAAAAATATATTGGAAAAAACAGCGACTAAATACATAAATGTAAAGAAATGAAGTTGCTTGTCAGGTTTTCCTAACAAGCAACCATATTTTTTAAAATAAGCCCAAAAAACCGCAACCCGTGATTTTTTAACACAACTTAAAAAAAAAAAGAAGCCCAAAGTCGCGTAAAATACGCAGACTTGGCAACTCTGCCTGCGATTACCAGTGTTATTTCTAAAGGAGGAGACATTAAGCCATTTCCCCGATGGACAGATGGCCATTTGTTGTGAGTAGCTTTTATAAGCTGGCTCTGGCGAAAAGGTCCTTGATTGTTAAAGATCTTTTTTTTTAGAAAATTATATTTTCACACAAAAAAATAAATAACGAGATAAAAACATTATTACATCGAGTAATTTACAAATGATCAGCATACCGTAACTGAGCACAAGCGAGCAGAAGTGAACAACAACAACAAAATGACAAACAAAATTCCTACATCAAATATAGTTCTAATGAAGTTCTTGAGGGAAACGTGAAGAGCTTTCACACAAAGAGCTCTTGTATTGAGGAGTGATAATGCACTCTTATCTCTGACTGTGAATAAGCTCTGCATTGCACCTGTGCTCTGAAATCCAGCCCAGCGCTGGAGCGTCTGGGAAATGAAGAGAACAGTTAACCTCAGTCCCGCGGGGGGCTGTTAGAGTAAACGCAGGCCGAGTGTTTTTACTGCAGCTTTTCCATCTCTGCTACTGATATCATTCAACACCATTAGATTAAAAATAAAACATCAATGAATCCCTAAACATATGCACGTTTCTCACAGACACAATAAACCTCTTTGACATTTTGTTGCAATTTGGAGGCATGTATTTAGCATATTTTTTCTGTCTGTCCCTCTGTTTGGTTTAGAGCATTGGTCTGATATGTAAATGAGCCCGAGGCAATCATGCATAGGTAAGTTAAGCCATTCAATCTTTATTAAAATGAGCAATAATATACAACAACAGGAGGAAATAAAAGATTTACATAGACACACATGCAAAAGCGGAGTTGATATTCAATGGTTCAAACTTTAACACCATAAAATCATTTCAGCTTTCAATGGAGGGGAAGAGACAAGAAAAGAATTGACATATTTTCTTTAGAGCTATCCTGCATTATCATAGTTGTATAATTATTTTAGGGTCAGTAGTGGTGGAGGTTTACCTCTGTGCTGTTTCTTGTAGTACCAGTATGCAGCAGAAAGAGCCACAATGAGGCCGATAAGGAAAAAAGAGCAACCCACAGCTAACTTTTGTGATTCTGGTATCGAGAGAGGTCGAGTCTGAGCGAGAGAGAAAGTGACAGACATAAACAACCTGTTTCAACAGTACATGCAAATCAATAAACCAACAATGCAAGAAAGCCACCTGGACATCATGACTCAAAGTGCATGTGTGTGGATTTTAGCAGCTGGAAACTTCTAGTGATTCCAACACGATGCACTTCATCAACTCAAACCTGCAGTATAGCATTTCAAAGAAGAAAAAAACACATTTGTTGGGTCGTGGACAAAAAGCCTTGTCAGTTTGTGTTATTTTAATATTATTTATATACTATTATATTTTTATTAATACTTTAATTAGCTCTTTTTTTTTTAATTATTCATTTTAATTTAAATTTTAGTAATTTTGTTATGGGCCAAACCACATTTGTTGGGTCGTGGACAAAATGCCTTGACAGTTCCAGTGTTATTTTAATATTATTTTTATACTACTACAGTTTTTATTCATTACTTTTATTTTTGTATTATCGGTTTTATTTTAATAGTAGTTAAACATTTTTGTAATTTTGTAATTGCCTTGTCAGTTCCAGTGGTATTTAATATTATTTAAATACTATGACATTTTGTATTAATATTTATATTAATATTATTATTGATAATTAATAGCTAGTTTTTATTTTTGTAGTTTCTGTTTTTATTTCAGTTTTAATTATTAGTAATTTTGCATTTAATTGGCTGTGCAAAATACCAGTTATTTCAATATTATTTATATACCACTATAGTTTTCATTATTATTTTAATAGCTTTTTTTTTTAATTCGTTTTTGGTTTTTTTACTTAATTTTTAGTAATTTTGTTATGCACCAGACCACATTTGTTGGGTCATGAGCAAAATGGCTCTTCAGTTCCAGACTTATATACAGGTTTTTCTTTTTTATATAGAGGTTTAGTTTTATATTTTATATTTTAAGTAGCTTTTAATTTTTTATTGTTAGTAATTTTTTTTTTACATGCTTGTCATTTTTATTAGTTTTTGTAAATATTTCTATTTAGTTTTAATTTAAGTAGTTTAAGTTTTTCATCAAACATTTATATTTGATTTTATTTCAGCTTTATTTAAATGAAAATGTGTTTAATAGTTTTAATCGGTAATAATAATCCTGCAGTTCTTCTAGAAGAATCATATGTGAGAAGTTCACTGATTGTCAGGTAAATTCCCGCAGTTATCTAATCAATAGTGAGTATGGAGCACGAGCGTGTCTCACCCCACTGAACGACGAGAGGCTCCTCCAGACCGCTGTGCTCTGCTCGGCAGCTCACTGGGAATCCTCTAGCACCAGCTTCAGGTATGAATGCATCTGTTGATTTTATTTCAGCTTTATTTAAATTAAAATGTGTTTAATAGTTTTAATCGGTAATAATAATCCTGCAGTTCTTCTAGAAGAATCATGTGTGAGAAGTTCACTGATTGTCAGGTAAATTCCCGCAGTTATCTAATCAATAGTGAGTATGGAGCACGAGCGTGTCTCACCCCACTGAACGACGAGAGGCTCCTCCAGACCGCTGTGCTCTGCTCGGCAGCTCACTGGGAATCCTCTAGCACCAGCTTCAGGTATGAATGCATCTGGTGGCTCCAATCCCCATTATCCAATTCAGTAGAGACCACGTCGCCAGTGACCTCTGATCCGTCCTGCAGTCAGGTGACATTGATGGCCTGGGGGTAGAAATCGTACGCATGGCACTCCAGCGCGGTCAGCTGACCGTAACGAGCCTTACACTGTTGAGAAGACAAGAGTAATGACAGTGAAATAAATGTGGTGAAGGTAACCATCATCTCCAGCAAATTTAAGTGATGCAACTCTTCAATCAATTCAGACTCTCTGATGCTCAGAAATGCTCAGTCAATGCTCAAGTCATAACTGCACCGAAGCTTTTGGTTGAAGACCAGTTTCACTGTGTAGACCTGGAACACATAAACATCTGAAGGGAACAGATTCAAGTAAATATGCCAGTTATGATACATTCAAAAAAAAAAATCCTTTTTGGTTCCTCAAAGAACCTTTCAGTGAATAGTTCTTAAAATATAAAAATAACCACTTTTTTCTTAGTGTGAAGAACATTTTAATAATCTAAATAACCCTTTTCCACTATATAGAACCTTTTGTAGACTGGAAAAGTTCTATGAGTGTTAAAGGCTCTTCAGGGAACCATAGAAGCCAGTAAAGATTTTTAAGAATCCAGAAATCAGCATATTCAACAATTTGTCATTTTATTTATCTGCACTGAGGCTTTTGGAAAGACCCCACAGGAACGTACCATAAGAAGAAGCTAGAATGTTTCTGATCGTATGGTTAGTCACCGTAAAGTGGCCATACTGGCGTTACAAGTCAGTCCTGTCTTCATATAACAGTAATTTCATGGAACGAAACTCACCTTTAGACGAGACACAACAAAAAGCAAAGCCCACCAGGACAAATCCGAGTGCCATCATCTCTGTGTTGTTGTTGTTGGAGCTGTTTGAGGAGAGTGTTTAAAGGGGTCATAGGATGCTACATGCACTTTTACAAGTTGTTTGAACTGAAATGTGTGTTGGCACAACCACCCTATAATGATAAAAATCCACCCAGTGTTTTTTTGTTAATCTACTCAAATCTTTACCCCTTTCTCAAATCGAGCCGATCTCAGATGCCTGTCTGTGTGACGTCACACAGACAGGCCCCTCCCATGATAGTTTGATTGACAGTAGCGTTTCAGCGCAGACTGGACTGGCGTCTTACCTTAGACCCGTGCTGAGTGAGCTGTCATCAGTCCGCCAATGTTTCACCGCCGGAGCAGACGTAGACAAGAATGACTCCTAAGCGATTGAGGTGTCCTGTTGTTGGATGTAATAATGAACAGCAGTCGTCATTTACATTACGTTTGTTTTTGAAGAGAATGCGCCCTGATCTACATAAATGCGTTTATGTTCGCGCGAATCATTCGTGATCCAGCTTCACCTACAGAAGAAGTAAGTGTAAGGTTTTTTTAACGAATCTTGGCAAGACTCGAGATTCTAGACTTCTGGGGCTTCGTCGAGTATCTCCATGGTCGAAGTCAGTGGGCAATACCGGGCCAATCAGAACCCTTCCGCAGGGATTTTCCCACCACCTCTACCCTTCAGACTCCCACTAAGCGGCGGAGGGCGAGAAGGAGGACAGTAGAGCCCGCTCCAGTCCGGGAGCTCACAGAGTCCACTCCAGAGCCCGCTCCAGTCCGGGAGCTCACAGAGTCCAAATCGAATATTCAAGATGTTTATTCATTTTTCTATCCCTCAGTTCCACCTCCCTCCTGAACTTTTATGTTTTCTGGTGGAGCGTCTGGTATCCGCTCCGTAGAGTGGGGGTAATGTCACAGTGTCTGGTTGTGGTGCCCTGGACTGGCCACTTGAGGGTGCTCTTCCTGTTTCTGTGTTACATGTTTTGAACTCCGTTTCCCATAGTCCTTTGCTTTGTCGTTTTGTTCTGATCATTATCACCTGTTGGTAATTTACTCATCATTTCATCACTACTTATACCATGCTCTCACTGTCTGTCTTTGCTGCAGTATTGCTTGAGGTTACGTTGTGTTTTCTGTTCCCTGTGTTTGAAGTTACCTTTTGTTTAGTTTTGGTTCTGTTCTGTTTATTTGTTACTTTAATAAACTACTGCAGTTGGATCTAACCTTGTTTTCTCCTTGCGTTCCGTGACAGAATACTGCAGCCAGTACAAGATCCAGCAGTTTGTAACATTTAAAGGAAAATGCTACAAAACTGCCTGCTCTGAAAAGAGCTGTTTTTACAGGGTAAAAAATGTGTTTTTTACACTACCATTGATAAATTTTAACCAAACTATGTTACAGACTTTTCATTAAGACCCCAAAGAATCATATCAACTTGTGGAAAATGGGCATCCTATGACCCCTTTAAATAATGAAAGCATTTATACGCCTCACTGCTTAGGGATACTTCCTTATGATTTAGTACAAAAATACACAATGCCTGTAAAGCTCTCTTTCAGCTAGTTTGTTGTCTTTAGTCAAACACATTTCAGTTTCACTAAAATATTTTTTCCACACTACTATCATCTACATAAAAATGAAGGAGCATTCAGTGTGAATTAACTAAATTACACAATTATTAGCGGAGTTTGAAATCCAGTGAACTACGGTCTAACCTAAAAAACAAAACATCATGTTACCCAAATATACTTACCTCAGCACAACAGACCTCTACGGGGCTTCTGCTAACTGAGCAACTGCCATTGAGATGAATGGGAATGTAATGCTAACAGGTGTAACTGACCTACTAAAGATATTCAGCGGACAAAAACAACTACTGCCACCTTCTGATGTAGCTTATCTTCATCTGTGCAATGCATTTTTAGTGTAGAAATGTATAAATTAATAAATAAATTGCATACCTACGTTAGCTTTAGTATATCAAATAATAAAATAAAAATATATAAAATGTAATAATTTCTATTTATTATAATTTTATATATTACATTAGCTAACATTACATTAGATCTAGGTCAGTTTTTATTTAATTTTACTTAAATTTTAGTTGAGTAATTTTGTCATTTTTATTATATGTCTATAGTTTTATTAATGTCAAGTATGTAGTACATGTGAAACTAAATGAAAATTAGAAATGTGGAAACTACAATTTTTTTAATGGTTTTAACGAACTATAATATCCTTAGATGCAATATGTATTCCCTGAAAATCATATAGAAATCTAATGAAATAACATGCACCTGAAGAAACACACAAAAACAGGATTTTGTTTTAAAGACATCTCACCCTCTTTATTAACATGACATTTTTCAGATGAGAATAATGGTCGCATGAAGCATCTGTTGAGATGATGCTTATAGCTTGAGGTTTCATATTGTTATTATGTTTTGCTGTTGTTGTCTTCTTAAAAAAACATATCGAGCTGTGGAAAAAAACGTAGAAAAAAAAAAGAATGCAGGAAGCAGAAATCAGGTCATATTGACAGATGCAAGCTACGAGGTCATGAAGCTGTTACATATGTACAAACTTTTGGAAGGAAAAAATACAAACGTCAAATTTTGTTGTTGTTATTGTCATGTAACAGCATGTGCTATGAAACTGAAACTATATTTCCAAGCATTTAATTTCTGAATACGAGGGTCATTTTGTTAAAACCACCAATTGTGCATTAATTCTTTGGGTGAATAATAAACACACCAAAACTCAAAAACCAAGATTTACAAACAGTATTCATATCAACAGCTATTAAGCAGCTGTGTACCTCTCATAGTGCATCTGAGACTCTGTTCCGCTCTAGAAATCCACAAATGCTCATGTGGCCCAGCTGAACTCAAAGAGCAAGATTCTGCATGTTTGTATATAAAACAATGGAGATTTGAACCCATTCATATGACCATGGAAAGTAAAGCAGGCTGGATGGAGAGGTGATCAGATTCAAGTTAAGACGCCAACAAGTCACCCATCAGACAGAGACGAGTGACGTAATTCCGTTCTCATAACTTCTAGGTGTACAGATGCCATTTAAATAGATGGAGCTTAGTTTTGTTTTTTTATTCAAATGCACAACCAAGCGGCAACACATCCACATATGTGCAAAGTGTGTAAATGGGAAAACCACGGGATTCAATGGCACACGCACACATCACACACTCACTCATGCAAACAAAAGTGACAGCAATTTCCACTCCAAGCCTTCTGTTTTTTTCTTTAAGACAAACTACTAAAAGGTCAAACGAAAAAAGGGAGAAAAAGCAAAACAAAAGAAAAAGTCAGGTTTTTGTATTCTTCCCTACCAGGGAATTGCTTAAAATTCTTCTTTATAAAAGAAAAATAGATATTTATATATCTCTGTACATGTATATACACAAAGTAAAGAAGGATGGACTAACAGAAATGAGTCCCAAACTAGACAACGATGCCCTGGTCTGCTTTTCCATTAGTTCCTTCTCCGTCCAACATTTCCCAGAATTCTCTCTTGACCTGCTTCTATACATCTAAAGAGAAACACTGCTCTTCCTTAAACATCTTTCTGTTAACAGTTACTATTATTAAGAGCAGAAACTCTATTCTATTCTGGGATGGAGTGCATGTTTTCACTGATGTCCGTTCTTTCGATCCGCTCAGTCTGAGTCTGAGTCACTGGTGTCAGAGGAGGAGGAAGAGGATGATGAGGAAGAGGAGTCTGAGCTGGAACTGCTGGCACTGAGACGAGACGCTGCAGCATGAGGCTCCACCGCTGAGGGTTTCTCCACTGAGAGAGAGAGAGAGAGAGAGAGATGTGTTAAATCAGTTAATCTCGATTAACCCGATTCTGAACGAGCACTGATCATCTATGAACATCTCAGTCTCTACCTTTGGTTTTCTGTGGTTTCTTGGCGGAGTTGAGCTGGCCACTGACGTCCTGCAGTCGTCTCTCCAGCTCTCTCTTCTTCTCCAGAGTCAGTTCCTCACGGGATTTCCCTGCAGTGCCTTTGACTGCCACTGGAAAACACAAGAAGCACATAGAGTCAAATTTCCCATTCAACTACTAAAGTCTCTAAAGCATCTCATAAGCTGCATGTTATGTGTCATAATCCGTCAAGAGTCTCTACTACCTGCACCAGTGGCTTAAATGTTAAATCAAAGATACAACAAATGTAAATGGATTAAGAAAGTAGCATTCAGAAAAACCTTCAAACTAACAGTTCCATTATTTAGGTGGATATTTTTTAGTGATAGACCACCATGTATCAGCTAGACCACTGAATTACAAGCCTTCTAGAGATTATCAGCATTAATTGTGCACCACTTGTGTGAATGTGTTAGTTCACTCTTTTGAAGTTTTCAAAATCTACGGACAGTAAATTAATTTTGCTTGCAGTGAATCCGAGTAAATACTGAAGCTCGAACGGAGCAAATATGAACAAAAGCATCTGCTAAATGTGTAAATGTAAAACAGATTTGCATTTAATTTCCCCAATTCTGTCCAGGTCTCATTTGCTACCATTAAATTAGATCAAATATAAATTGTTAATGTATACACTCTTATCTAGAGAGCAGGGCCAATACAATATTTACACTACTGTTCAAAATTTTGTGGTCAGTAAGATTAATAATTTTATTAAGCAAATTGTTTTTTTTTTAATAAACATTTTATTCATCCAAGAATGCTACATTTCCAAAAACATATTTAGCAGCGCATAACATATTAAACTGTTTTCAGCATTGCTAATAATAATAAATGTTTCTTGAGCCGCAAATCAGCATATTAGAGTGATCATGTGACACTGAAGACTGGAGTAATGATGCTGAAAATTCAGCTTTGATCACAGGAATAAATTACAATTTACAATATATTCAAATAAAGAAGGGTCATTTTAAACTGCAGCAATATTGTTTCTGTTTTTACTGTATTTTTGATCAAATAAATTCAGCCTTGGTGAGACTTCTTTCAAAAACATTAAAAAAATCTTACCAACCCCAAATTTTTAAACAGTAGTGTATTTTTCATGTAATTATTTATCCTTGCACCAATATTAGTATAGTTAATCGGGAGAGGCCTCTTTCTGACATCTACATCAGTGGAGGAATGAAAGAACAGCGTTGTGTTCGTTCATAGCAGATTGCTGTCTACCTGTAAAGTGTGCTGAATAAAACCAGGAAAGGTGGGGCTGCACAATGCATGATGGGTTAACGTCTAGTATCAGATTTCCATCAGCTGCTCAAGAACAAACCTTCCTTTTTCCAGGGAAGCTCATATCGTTTTAGCAAATCAATGGCATAAATATAAAAAGGGTTTTAATTAGGGCTGTCAAGCTATAAAGGTTTTATATTATTATGTTTATTAATAACATGATGTGCCAAATAATAAATCTAATTAATCACAGTGATTCCGATGCATTGATTTATTTGTGGCGGACCGCCACACTTAGCTGTTTTATATATAGCCTATATTTCCCCCAGGGGAAGTGCCGCCACACAGAGTGGAAGTCCGTGGAAAACACTGAATCACAAGTACATTTGGGCTGAGAAACCATCCACCCCCCTAAAAAGATCATATAAAGTCATTATTGTTTTTAGATGAGAAAAGCATTCAATAGACATAAGAAAATTAAGAAAAAATTAAAATTGATTCAGAATGGCATAATGTTAATAAATGGATATTCATGTTTTAAAAAAAGAATACTGAAATATGAAATTATTAAAAAAAAAAAAAAAATGATATAATGCTCTCAAAATGAAACTAAAACCACGAGCAGGTCATTCTTAAGAGTCAGTGATTCATTCAACCAACAGATTAATTCAAACTTCTGACTTATTCAGAAACTAATTGTAACATTTTAATATGTTATTTCTTCCATAATTAAATCACACAAAATAATAATAAATATAAATAATTTAATTAATACAAAAATAAATGTAATTATTAATCAAGTTAAATCGACAGCCCTAGTTTGAATCCATCTGAATCGAAATGCTCTTACCGCTAGGTTTCCGTGGTTTCTTCCGTAAACACATCATGACATAGTGCTCCAGCTCACGCAGTGTGGACGGTTTGAGCGTCTCAAAGTCGATCTCGATCTCCTCGGGGTTGGTGTCACGCAGCGAGGGCTCTCGCGATTGGATGATGTGAACGACGCGGCCCAGTTTCTCACCCGGCAGTCTGTTGATGTCCAGGCTGAGCTGCCGCTTCTCATCGTAGCTCATCGGGCTGGTCTCCTCTTCCTCCTCAGAGTCATAGTGTGGCGTAAGACCACCCTGGCTCATGTGTTGAGGGTTAAAGGAGGCGGCTTGTGATTTCTTTGAGGATCTAGGGAAAGAAATAAGACAAGTTTATGTTTTGTTGATTTTCAGGTTCAAATTAATTAGGCACGCAGTAAATGTGTATGTGAGACGTACTTGCTCTTGCTGCTCTTCTTATTCGAGCCCTTCTTGCCTTGAGTGTATGTCGCCGCTTTGCTGCTGCTCCTGCTCTTTGGTGTCTTGGAGAGTTTTGGCCTTTTGGACGGCTGGATGAGTACATCGTCCTCTATCATACTCCTGGCCCGCTTGTGTTTTTCTGACTTCTTCTTTTTCTTCTTGTCTTTCTTTTCTTTCTTCTTCTTGGGCTTGATGATGGGTGTAGAGGACAGCGCGGCCAGCTGCTCGTGCACCGCCCTCAACTGCAGACAAGCGAGTGAGTGAGTGTTAAACCCACGACCACTGCAGCTCTCAGTAAATGTACAACTACGCCAAATCTGTCAGTCCCGGTTTAGCGGACTTTGTTGGAAAAGTTCAGTCGCTACCTGTGTACACACCTGTTCCTGAAGCTGGGCCAGGCGATGCGCTCTCTCCTCTTCACTGTCGGAGCTCGGGCTGCTCTCGCTCTCACTCTCGCTGCTCACGCCACTTTCTGATGACGAGGAGGAAGAGGATGAGGAAGAGGAGGAGTGACCGCCCAGGCCGCCGCTTAGGGACGCAGGTGGGAGGGACTCCAGGGGTTCGTCTGGCATCTTGGCGAAGCGGAACTCAAAGACATCCTGAAATAGAAGACATTTTTAACATCCAATTTTGGACAAGATTTTAATGTGCAAGTGCAAGTAGGGCTGCACGATTAATCGTATTTCAGTCACGATCATCATTTCTGGTTCTCTCGATTAACTAAGCATAATCATCAAGTTATTTATTCTGAAAATGTTTTTTTTTTTTTGACATTTCTGTTATCTTGCATTGGTAACAAGCTTCCACAAACTTTAATTTTTTACTTAAAAGCTTGGGGTGGCCAGATGTCAAGAGTTTAAATTCCCTTAAAGGGTAAAGTGGACATTTCTGTTATCTTGCATTGGTAACAAGCTTCCACAAACTTTAATTTTTTACTTAAAAGCTTGTGGTGGCCAGATGTCAAGAGTTTAAATTCCCTTAAAGGGTAAAGTGTTTTACTTAATCTTCCCAATCTGGAAACCATGCACATGCTCTCTCTGCCTTGCAAAAAAAAAGTGCTGACGGTCTGAAAACACTGACAAACACATAAGTTGGAGTTCAGCAATCACCAATGCGATATTCTGCTCAAATGAAATCATAATAAAGCCTGTCTATGTCCATACCTGTAATTTTCGGGCCATGGCCACCACATCGTGATCTGGGGGATTGTACTTGTAACAGTTTGAGAACATTAGCCTGATGTCAGCAGCAAACTGCAATGCATCCCTGTACTCCCGATGATCTATTTTCCTCTGCAAGATCATGAAAAAATCATGTAGATCTGATCGTGCACATGGTGGGATTTTATATCGTAATATATCTCTTTACACGCACCTTTATTGTGCTTAGATCCATAGGACACTTGATAATATCATGATAGTCGTGCAGTCCCAGTGAGGAAGCGTCCACCGGCTTGTAGAAGGGCCAGGCATAGGCCGCATACTTCTTCGACAGCAGCTCTTTGAGAATCGTGCTGCAGTACCGTAGCTGCTGGCTTAGCTTCCCACGCCGCACCGGCTGATGTTGGTTCTGGGAGTCAGGCAAGTCCTTTCGTGGTGGTTTGATGGGCCTGCCACTGCCACCTCGTCTTGCCGGTACTTTGTCTCCAACCAGGCCTCCGCCAAGGCTCATGCCCAGGCCAAGGGACAGGCTCTGATTGGGGTCAACACCCAAAGTGGAGAGCGTGAGCGGGGAGTCACCGCCACCCATGCCGAGACCCATGCCACCTACACCCATAGCGAGCGGCATGCCTGTGGTGGTGGGGGTGGTTGTGTCTGCCTTGCGCTTGACACCCTTTTTCTATTGAAAGAATGGTGAAAAAACTGCACTTACGCAAACAAACTTGTTGGTATTCCAACTAGGTATTGTTGCATATCAAAACTGATTTGCATAAATAGATGTGATTAGGAAAGAGGTGGTCTTACCTTTGCAGTCGGTTGAGTAGGGGGCAGGCCCATCAGCGCAGGGGTGCTGTGTGAAGTGGGAGGCAAAGCCTTGGTTATAAGCGTCTGCAGTGGGGTGGAGAGGACCGAATCTGGGGTGTCTGGAGTGGGAGGGGAGTAAGCCGACTGCGACACGGAAGATATAGCAGGGACCTGATGAGCTGTCGTGAATCCACCTAAAAGAGAGAGAGAGGGGGGAAAAAAAAAAAAAGGAAAGAAATGC
>NW_015543492.1:1292135-1300676 GCF_001515605.1 Sinocyclocheilus anshuiensis
ACAATTTTTTTTTGTGATTTTATATATATATTTATATAAAATCACAAAAAAAAATTGTGATTTCCAGACCTGAAAAAGTCACAGAAATTCAGTTGTGGACATTTCTTGAGTAATAGATATTTTATTTTAAATTAAAATAAATGTATAAAAACTGTACCCCAAAAATGTCCACATCCACAACTTTTTAGGGTTTTGTTAACTTCTGCGACTTTTCCAGGTCTGAAAATAATTATTTTAATGACATAGTTTTTTTTATTTAATTTTATGCTAAATTGTTATATAGTTATATTTAGATTTATAAAAAATATATATCCAGGTAGCTATCAAGACCATGACTACGAAAATCCAAATGCTCTCTTCATCAATTTATTCAGGTTCATCTGTTTTTCAACCCATTCTTACTTGATTTGTGGCCTTTTTTAGGTTTGCCCTGTTTGCCCCTCGGGACAGGTGCAGGAATCTCTTCTTCCTCTTGGGGCATCTGTGCAACCTTCTGCAGGAAAGCCTTCTCCAGAGACTGAGCCATCAGGACGATGTCATCTGTTGGCTGTAATAAACAGACGACTTTTAGATCACATGACGATACTACTGATGCGAGTAATTGCTCCATAATAGCCTGGGTAGAAGACCTGAGCTTGATGGAACAACAAAATAAATCCAAGCTCTGAAAAAACAACGCTTATAGAACTTTTCACCTGAACACAAATGAACTGACTGACCTTGTTGTAGATGTAGCAGTTGGTAAACATGGTGTTGAAATCCTGCAAGCACTCGCTGGCACTGCTGTAATAATTGTTTTCCAGTCTTTTCTTGATAGTCCCCATATCCATGGGCTGTTTAATGATTTTGTAATAATCCTGCATGAGATAACAAATAGAACTCATTATTAAGTCAGAAAAACACACGCTTGAGTTTAGACCCATTACTTGTGGTATAACATGCCATTTTGTTATATATTTAAACACAGAGCCTAATAACAAGTCCCTCAAACAGTCCATTCTGGAACAAGATCCAGCTTACAGGCAGGTTGAGCTTGGAAGCGTCCACCGGCTCATGGAAAGGCCAGGCGAAGTGATGCCTCCACAACGTCTTCTGTAAAGCCTTCTGGAGGAACTGCAGTTGGTTGGTCATGCGGCCCAGTCGAGTGGGGTCCCGGACAGGGGGTTGAGGGGGTCCGAATTGAGGCACCTGGGGCAGAGCAGGTCCTTCAAACCCTTCGTACAGCAGCGACGGCTTGCGGATGCGCTTGCCGGGAGTGGAGATGGTCTGCTCCATCATGGTGACCCCCTGCATGCCGTCGCCCCCGCCCAAAGAGCTGTGGAGACAGGAAGGTGAGGGTGTGTCATGTAGAGAAAATACAGGTCATAAACAAATGATATAACTAATAATAGACTATATGAGATGAAATATGAAAAGTCAACATAATCACATTTGACTCATGACTCAAGCTCTATGACTAATCGTGTGTTTTGCTTATGTGAACCAAGCATGAAGACACAACTGGCCCTTCAGCAGTTTATGCGTCCAGGCATGGGTGAGTTACGCTAGGACACATTCCAAACCGATACCCACTATCCTACTGGAAACTGGGGGCGGGGCCTTAAACAGACCTAATAACCCAGATCAGCTCATGTTTGTGTTTATCTGAGGAATTAGCCAATGAGTAAACAGGCCTCAAAATAAATATTCTGAATCACAAATCAATTATTCCTGCCCAGTGGACTAACTTCACTAATGATTCACCCCTAATATTTTATTATTAAATGGTTAGTAAATATAACAAAGGCTTATTTTCTTCAGTTTCAATAGAAAAAGGAGCATTACCCCACAGTTGAATTTCACTGCTGTATTCTCATTTAAATTGATTTTATGCACATAAAATACCTCAGATATGACTTATAGAAATGAATCATAGCCGTTTACAATATCACGGTTTTAAAAACAAATATGAATTCTGAACTCATGTATACAGAAATGTAGGAATTTTTATGGATTTTATACTTACAAATTGCTTATGTAAAATTGCACTACCCCAAGTAATTTTAGTTTACAAACAAGACTTCATATTTTATAAGCTAATAATATGAAGAATCTAATTTCCTCCCCAAGACTTACCTTCTGAAGCCTAACTGTTCAACACTTTAAAGAGAATAAATTGGAAGCATCAAATTTATTACAAGTGCATCCTCTTGGGAATCATTCTCAGTGTACATTAGGATCGCTGGATAGCACAATGATGCAACATTTGTATGGTCATTTTAATAATACGATTTTAATCAGAAAGAGCTTTATTGCCAAGTATTTACACACACAAGGCCTTCGTTTTGGTGTCAGGAGCTTCTAGTGCAGAACTAGACTACAAAACACTTGAGGCGGGTGTTCACTCATTCTGCAGAAGGTTGATCTCATGCCTTCCAGACAGTTTCTGTAAGTGAAGGTTTGCATACCTGCCCCAGTATTGACTGAGTGTCAATTAACAAACTGAAAAATACACAAGGCACACAGGCTGCTCCTAGAGAAATGAACTTTGTGACCGGTGTAAATCCATCACACATTATCTCAAGATACATTTTTAAACTTAAAATCTTGATAAAGCATATTAAGCATGTTTTCTAAACAACTTAAGAGTTAAATATGCAAATGCTAAATGATACAAAAATCACAAACAGTTCACATTTAAAACTTTTATTTTCAGTTAAGTAAAATGTTAGTATACAAACAACGTTTGGGGGGAAAACAAACAAAAACAAAAAAACACGAACAAATAATAGGTCTAATTATTCTGCATGCTGGTTGGGAGGGGGCAGATGGCAGGCTTCACGCGTTGCTAAGCAACCAAAAGCGAAACAACCCCACAAATTATTCAGTGTTGTGCCATTAGATTTCACAAATCAATGGCTCTCGCCACTAAAAGAGGCCGTGATGTGATCAGAGGCTGCAGCTCAGAGTGTAAAATGTTGACAAAAGTCCACGTGGTACGAGACGGAAGCGCAACACAAGACGCGTTTCAGAATGACTAAAACTTGTCAACATACGAGCCACAAAGCAAGCCAGAAAATCACATTAATATAACAACCACTTATAAAACACCTGACGCTGACACATTATTTGTTTCCGTAAGCCAAGTCGCCGCCTTATGACCTATATCTATACATAATTATGCCAATGAAATACCATGGTTCATTACGCCAGTCTGTATTATAATCTACTGATCAAATTCACAACCACAGGCTCGCTTTAACACTCGATCGTTGCATAACAGTGAGTTTAAAATTCACAACACACTTTCGAGTCTTAATAATCACCCACAGCAAATCTGCATTCATTTCTAATAAAGTGTCGGCAACCTCTATGACGAATCAAAAGATACCAGCCGCTTATAGCATTAGCCAATCATGCTAACTTACCGTTCGCACCCTAAAGACATGCAGTTACACAATTCAAACAAGTCTCAGATATGAAAAAATAGGTTTTGTGTTGCTCAAACGTGACAGTCTGAACACCGAGAGAATAGCAGTAAATAAATAACTCTGGGAGCGAAAGCGCGCCTGCGCACTAAACGCGGGCAGTTGCTCGTTAAAAAAATCAGACTTTGGAAACTTGAAGACTAACGTTAGTCGCGTACTGACGCTGTAAAAATGAACAGCATCACTGCCATTAAAGAGCGACAGTCAATGCAGTCTTAATACTCCAGCGTTTCGCTTGATGTTATCGCAGGGCGCAAGTGATTAAAATAAAATAATTCCGAAAGATGCCGAATTAAGACTATATTCCAACAACATTTTCGTTCACAGAACAAGTGCAGTGTCATTTAGTCCAATCGGTACCTGTCAAAGGGCGGGCTAATGGCCGTCTCCATCGGGATGGATCCGAATTCCGTTTATAAACCGGCTTCGTTCGAATATCCGAGTTTCGCGGCCTTGTTTTTCTGACTTCCTCTATCCTCCAGCTCGGAGATACAATGAAATGGCGACGTTGAGGCTCCGCCCGACTTTTTATAAACCCATCGAAGGCGCCATTGGCTGATGTAACACCATAAGTACACGCCTACGCGAATTCTACTGGCCACTCTATCTGTCAGTCAAACAGGCCACGCCCACACATCACGATTTCTGGATTTAAACCAGATTATTTCGCAAAAAAAATCACTCGTTTAAGCAACGCCGCCGCTTTAGTTATAAGAACAACACTCAGCAAAACATTTTCACGAATAATTAAAAAACACAAAGATGCGGTAACATTTCCAGAAACGCTGCGTTTCTCGAGTTTTGCGATACGTCAACAGACGTCGCTGATTGGCTGGCCAAAACTAAGGGCGCGATCATCCGGGTCAGGTTGGAAATACGCCATTGGCTCGCCCGATTAGTCACGTGTAACAGACAACTGCGGCACACACACGCACTGTTCACCTCGCCTTCGTTCCTCATCGACTGCCTGAAAATCACAAAAATATCAAATCAAATATCTGAAGGCAACCTCGTGATGTTGCTACACCCCCCAAAAAAAACGGAAAAAGCAAACCCGAGGCCTAAAGGAGCCAAAAACAATGTTATATCATTAAAAACTCGACTTTTAACCCAATGTAAGGTAACACATAGCGAAGTCAGACCCATATTAAAACAAACAAACAAAAAAGGCGATGCCCTTATCTGTGTCGACCTACAAGGAGTGTCCTCCATAACATGACTCAGCAACTTTGACACTTCAAACGACGACACAGTGGCTAAAACACGATTGCAAGGACAAAATATGTACAAAACACACTAAAGTTGATCAGAAATTACTTAAATGCTCGAATTACATTATGAATTTAGACGAAATCCTACAAAAAAGATCCGAGCTCTAGCTACCAAAGCCAAAATCATCTACAATACCTAAAATGCGTTTGATTCAGCTCAAATGTTCTGCCTGTTATAATAAAAGGCCATAATTACTAACAAATCTTGTGAGGTTTTCACATCAGCCGTACTAATTTTGTAGAGGACACTTGAAACACACTGATAAAAAGATGTTCTGTCCAGAAGCCATGTTAAACGCGTTAAAGTATATTAACCTGGTATAAAAACTTACAGATTTTTTATATTAAAAGGGTTTAGCACAGCGGATTTTTAGTTAAATATAACGTTACTGCCGCCCATCCCCCACTACCAAGGTTACAGATTTTCAACAATGTCATCGACTGTGGAAAACAAAACACAACACTAAACTGGCCAAATTGTTCGTGGTTGTCTATACATTATTTAAATTAAATTATTAACACTATTTTTTGTTTTCTAAAAAAATTATCTAAATCTCTTAACATATACCTCTATCCAGATTAAGTGAATTGAAAATAAAAATGAAAAACAAAATATGTCGAATTCCTCATTGTTGGAAAAATCCCGCTTTTCTTCTCGTCTTCAGCCACGTTTCTTTATTCAACACATTCCCCTCAAACATGTCCGACTTCTTCTTCTTCTTCTTCGGGTCGAAGTGGGGGGGCAGGGAGAGTCACGTGATAACTCACAAAACTACTCGCGGGGCTTAAACCGGTTTTAAGCAGGAATTCTCCAAAACGCGTGTTCTTTTCACGACACATTGCATACGAGAGCATCCCCTAGCGATTAAAGACCCGATCTTCTAAAAAACAATAAAATGTAAACTTGTAATTAGTCAGCAACGTTGCTAGATCCAGAACAAAGAAGACATGGCTGTCGTTGCCGCGCCGTGATTGGATGGAGCCGGTCACGTGTCTCGCAAACCATCGCAAAAATTAAACCTGATTCTTTTTTTTTTTTTGCACCGAGATTATCTTCTTGTATCATATAATCCGATTCCGTTCGACTCCTTTCCAAATGCTCTGAATACTTGAATTCAGTTTAGTAAAACGCGTGGCAAAACAAAAAGTTTATTAGGAGCAGGAGAAATCCTTGTAATCAATAGCTTTCATCGCTCTTTGAATGTGATCCTCTCTGCGCATGTGCAGTTTCACTCGACTCCCTTCCGCCGAAACCCGTGAGCTAAAACGGGAAACTTGTTATGCGACTATTTATTTTTTACTTATTACAAAATACAGCTACATTGGAATTGGAAATAAGTTTGACTACACAGATGCATCATTGAGAGATCAGCAAAGGCTAACAGCAAACATTAATAATTATAATACGCAAAGGGATAATATAAGAGATCTGCTGGGTACATTATCCAGTTTATAAAGGTACATTACGTGTGCTTTTTTTTCCACTAAGAATTTATTTAATTATTTTTTTATCTACTTTATTTTTTTTATTTATTTTGGAAGAATCAGATAATTGTCCTTTTAACTGATTTTTTTTTTTCTTCTTTTTTTTACTATTTTTTAAATCTACTTTACCATTTTGAAACTGCCATTTAAAAATAAATAAATAACTATCTTGACAAGAAAAAAATATATTTGTGAATTCTTCTGTGCTTCTCAATACTTTAGTTGGCAACATTCCAGAGACTTCTTTTTAAAACATTACATTTGAAAATTACCAGACAGTTATTTGACTATGTTGTACTACATCTAACAACATCTGTTAGAAGAGCACAAGCCTGGCCTGTCACTCGTCCCACACTACTGATCACAGACACTAACCCAGTCTGACTCAGCATCACAAGGCAACTTGGCCAGCAGGGGAAACGCTTGCTATGGAGGCTCTCGCTCACACACTCTTTCTTTTTTCTAATAGCTGGACTTTCTTGGCAATAGACACTGCGCTGAAGGAAAGCACACACTTTTACCGTGCAATGCTCAATGGTTGGTTTTAGGTGGGGCCCATGGGGGTGTCAAATATAAAAAAGGCCATTTTATCCTAGTTAACTTCTGTACTTTATATCCTTTCCATTGCAATGTTTTAACATGCTTGTGCATTCTTTGTTTGTAAAGCCTAATGTGTGTGTGTGTGTGTGTGTGTGTGTGTGTGTGTGTGTTTTAATGGAACAGTTTATTGAACCTTTAAAGAAATGTCTAAAAATAAAATGTTAAAAAAAAAAATAAAAAAAATTTTTAAATGTCATATTTGATACATCAGGCTTTTATGGCTCATATAGTATAATAGTGTCTATATGGAGCTCATACTTGAGCAAGAAAAAAAAAACACCTAAATTCAGAGGCCCAAACTGAGCAAAAATATGCAATATAGTGCAGATGTCATTAATACAACCAAAAAGTAAGATGAAATTCGTATAGTTTGTAATGTAAGTCAATTAAATTCTTAAAATAATATTACAGACTACTTACATAAGATGCATATAAATGTCAGTAAGTGTTAGTAAGATGATATTTAAATGCTTAATTTTATGATAAAAGCTCTGTAGTTTTTATTGTGGGGAGCAAAACATATAATGCAATGTTGACAGAGAAGTGAACAGATAAATGTACCTCATGATGTGTCATATTTTATACTCACATTTAACATGATTTTTCTAAGAAATAATGCATTGATAATTTAAGGTGCTTCAGTCCAGTACATGTTCATCTGGAAATATTTATATAAATGATATTTCTACATTTACTTTATAAAGATAATTTAAGAATTCACAGAAAAGGGACACATGTACCACAAGGTGGATATTTTAGCATTATATACTGAAAGGCCTTTTACTTACTAAAAAATATAAACTGTCAATCAGAGGGCAGAAGCCATGTAGGTTTTGTACAACAGGTTTTTCAGCAAAGCTTTGATCATGGTACATGCTACATATAGGGTTAAATGTAAATATATCTTTAAAAATTATATAATCAATTTATCCTTTCTATTAAATGATGGTTTAAGCAGCAGAGTTACATTATTGTCAGGCAAAATATTCTATATTATAAAAAATATATATTCTCCAAATAAAATGTTCGCCCTAGAATCAGTTTCAGTCCATCCTTTTCCAAGGCATGTCTGAGACTACAGCAATGACTGCTAGAAGCCTTACAGACTTTTCTGTGAAAACATAGTTAATTTTGGAGCTATTAACAGTGATTCTCACAGCCATTTGCATTTCTATTCTGAACCCAGACACAATGAACCCCAATAGCTATACTCTGCACAGGTGTGAAGTGTTGCTATGCAAAACCATTGTTGCATTACCACATTTACCTCTGCAAAGACGTATGGAAATAAAGCTGAACAAAACTCAATAAGCACAGGAGCATTTGATATACTAAAGCTTTTGTGATACATTTTAAGCACTTTATGGTTCACATAAATGACCATTTCAGTATTTTTCTCTTAAATGTCATAAGATTTACATTTACATTTAGTCATTTAGCAGACGCTTTTATCCAAAGCGACTTACAAATGAGGACAATAGAAGCAGTCAAAACTAACAAAAGAGCAACAATATGTCGTCAGCTGTTAGATTTGATGAAGGAGGGGGAGGAGGATGACAAAATAGGGAGGAAAATGTTTTAAAGAGCATGCGAGAGTTAGGTGAATTGTTAATTTGTTGTGATAGTATGTACTTTTAGCAGTGGAGACATTAGCAGAGAATTAAGAGAGGAGTGATCGATATACATTAAGGTCAGTAGGATTTTGTGATTTGCGCCAT
>NW_015543492.1:1300771-1309806 GCF_001515605.1 Sinocyclocheilus anshuiensis
GATGAAACCATAGCAGATAGCCGGGAGGGTGAGAGCGAGCGTAGGTTATGTCGAAAAGTCACATGGGTATGTGTTGTGTCAGGATGTGTCATGTTGAGGTTAAGAGTGAGGAGGAAGTGATCCGAGGTGTGCAGTGGAGTAACCAGTACATGATCAGTGGAGCAGTCTCGTGTGTAAATAAGGTCCAGTTGGTTGCCTGATTTGTGCAGCCTGAGGTTTATCTAGGTGGATGTTGAAGTCTCCATACATAACTAGGGGAGTACCATCCTGAAAGTTTGAGAGCAGCACATCTAATTCTTCCACGAAGTTACCTAGTGGTCCTGGGGGTCGATAAACAACTATAAAATGGATTTTAAGAGGGTGGGTAAAAGATAAATGTTACATAAGATGAATGTTTGCTTTTGACCTGTCTTCTGTACTAAGATAGATATACATAAATAGTTTTAGTCCATTTATTTTTGCTTTCTCAGATGTGTTATATGAGACATCAGAGTGGTCTACGAGACATTACCATGAATACTGTGCTTCAATATGCCTCCAGATGTTTTGCTGTAACTCAGAAAGGGAAGCACTGCAACAATTCAAGCTAGTACACAATGCATTACCACTGACCCAACCAAAGTTAACAGTTATCAGATTCCATCAGGCATTATACAATCACTTTTGCATAAGGCAGAAGCTAAAGTGGTGGAGGCAAATGAGCAGCAATTCACTGGAAACGTTTCACTCACCACCATTGTTATATATATACACTGTATATATACTGTATACTGTATATAAGAGGAGGAGTTTTTATTTTGTGTACAACAGGGACATCTAGTGTTTATTATGGGAATAACCAAAAAATTCAAA
This sequence comes from Sinocyclocheilus anshuiensis, assembly GCF_001515605.1. Lineage (NCBI taxonomy): Eukaryota > Metazoa > Chordata > Actinopteri > Cypriniformes > Cyprinidae > Sinocyclocheilus > Sinocyclocheilus anshuiensis. The sequence continues at coordinate 1,301,624 of NW_015543492.1, forward strand.
ATTCGAGTTTGTGTGTAACCATGTATAGACTAGAATAGCATCTTTTCCACATTTTATTTGTGATGTCACCACAGCATAGCGAGATCAACTGTTTTTAAGTCATTACATCAAAGTCACTGTGTAGAATTATTATTATTATTTATTATTATTATTATTAACAAAATACAAAATAGTAGCTTACATAATAGTGCTAGTACAAAATAATATCAATGAGATATAACTTTTGAAGAACATAACACTTTAATATGCTATGACTTTGGATTTTGTGAACTACTTTGTTTTACCATTCAGGTAAGAAAGAAACATCCCTTTTTCAGGATACTGTATTTTAAAGATAATTGTGTAATTGTGTAAAAATCCACATCTTTTTTGGAGAAGGTTTAAACAATATTTTTCATACTTATTCAATGAACCACAAGCTATATTGCACATGCACCTGTGGAACAGCCCTTTAAACACTCACAGTTTACAGGTGGCAGGCAATTAGGCCACAGTTACAGAAACTTATACGGTAGAAAAGACCCTTCTGAAAAACACCGGAAGAAAGATGCCTACACTCTTAGAAATCGCTGTAGATTTAGCAGCACACTACTGTAAAAACCTACAGTACAATACCACATTTATCCATTACAGTAAAATACTGTAATTTAATATTTTACAGTATTGCTGTAACCTTGCTGTAGCCTGACAAATACAAAGGGCAATAATACAGGATTACTGTAAATAGCGCGCGGCGCACCACCTGACGTCACATCAGAGAGAGAGAGACACAGAACGGAGGATTTTATGCAAGTTCGGTAAATTAATTAGATTATTATATGTTTTTATTCTAGCGTACATGATTTTTAGTGTGGTATGAAGCTGCAAGTTTAGCCAGCGAATGTTATAATCTCCTCCCTCATATGTGTATGTGCTCATTTACCTAATGACTTGGAAACCGTTATTCACAGGAACAGCACCGAATGACATTATTATAGGCTACAAAAAACGGGGGGCAGAGCAAAGATAAACACTGCCACGCGATAAAATGCGATTGTGAACGTTTTCACAAATCGAGCTCGATCTAAAGCAATGTTTTTGTATTCCAGCAGTCTGCGTGTTTATTGGTAATAGACGTTAAACATGAAGAACGCCTTTCTTTCAGATTCCTTACTAGCGGACTTACCAAGCTGGTGAAGATGACACCGGTTTCATTCCTCTAAGTGTCCAACTTTTGGAGCTATAGGCATTATAAAAATAAGAGTCGCTATGAAAAAAAACCCCTGATTTCGGCCCGAAGGACAGCGTCACCTGAATTCACAAATCATGGAGAATGATATTCGGTAGCCTATTATTTGCATGTCTATGACAGCGCGCTGCGTATTTATAGCCAAAAAAAATCTGAATATCAAACCGCAGACTATCTTTACTGCGGTTAATCAAAGAACAAAAGAAAAGAAAACCCCTCACTGATCTTGACTGAATCACTGTTGTAACCTCAGTTTATATTTTATTTGCCAGGTGTTCGGCGCTGTTCGGCGCAACGTGCATCTGTGTGCCATTATTTTGGAGATGCGTTCCAATATAATTTATCCTTAATTAGGGTATAGGCCTATTCTTTTTTGAGCTGCAGTTTAATAAAAGTTAAACAGAAAAAAAGACAAAAAGTAGCACTGCTTCTGTTTCTGAATATTTATTTAAACAGACTGTATAATGATGAAAAACCACAAACATTACAGGTACATTTCAGTGCAATATTTTACAGATTTTGTAAACCGTGTAGGCTACACAATATAATTATGTTTAATTAAGCTGAGATATAGCACTATAAATTCTTAATTAATTTGCAACAAAACTATAAAGTTTAAAAATTTAAATACAAAAATGAAATTTTAATTACCCTGCTTTTAATTAAATAAAGCAGTTATTTTTATTTCGTTAAAAACGGGCCGAAAGAGACCTCCGAACTAGTAGGTTACCAGAAAGGGGGGAAAAAAACTTAACGTTTTTGCTCAGAATTCGTTTTTAATCCCTGCATGATTTTAGCCATACATGATAAATATCAAATACGTTATAGTTTGACTACAAGTTTAAAATCAACGCTGCAATTGTTATAATTAAGGAAATTAAACTTACCATCATGAAATGTCTACACAGGCGATAATGCCAAAAAGAAAGAGAAACATCGGAAAATAGGCATATTTTATTCAAGACATTATTATATGACATTAACATGAATTTATCATTCTTACAATCACCGCCAGAATGTCCAACTTCCCCATGATGACCTTAAAATTGGGTTCTATTATTTTTCCTCATCAGTTCTCCTCACAAAACGAAATTCATTTCAAACACAAATTTGATAAGAACAGAGTGGAAATTATTAGCAACACCAAAATAACAGCAAAGCTAATGTTTTCTTTTAGTTTAAGCACAAACTAAGAAAAGTAAAACCAAACTCTGTGGCAATAATTAAGACCAAACTGAACATGGTGTGTGTTTATGGCTGACTACTGTAATGGCAACGTGCATCTGTGTATGCGATTATTTTGGAGATGCGTTTCAATATAATTTATCCTTATTTAGGGTATAGGCCTATTCTTTTTTGAGCTGCAGTTTAATAAAAGTTAAACAGAAAAAAAGACAAAAAGTAGCACTGCTTCTGTTTCTGAATATTTATTTAAACAGACTGTATAATGATGAAAAACCACAAACATTACAGGTACATTTCAGTGCAATATTTTACAGATTTTGTAAACCGTGTAGGCTACACAATATAATTATGTTTAATTAAGCTGAGATATAGCACTATAAATTCTTAATTAATTTGCAACAAAACTATAAAGTTTAAAAATTTAAATACAAAAATGAAATTTTAATTACCCTGCTTTTAATTAAATAAAGCAGTTATTTTTATTTCGTTAAAAACGGGCCGAAAGAGACCTCCAAACTAGTAGGCTACCAGAAAGGAAAAAAAAAAAAACTTAACGTTTTTGCTCAGAATTAGTTTTTAATCCCTGCATGATTTTAGTCATACATGATAAATATCAAATACGTTATAGCTTGACTACAAGTTTAAAATCAACGCTGCAATTGTTATAATTAAGGAAATTAAACTTACCATCATGAAATGTCTACACAGGCGATAATGCCAAAAAGAAAGAGAAACATCGGAAAATAGGCATATTTTATTCAAGACATTATTATATGACATTAACATGAATTTATCATTCTTACAATCACCGCCAGAATGTCCAACTTCCCCATGATGACCTTAAAATTGGGTTCTATTATTTTTCCTCATCAGTTCTCCTCACAAAACGAAATTCATTTCAAACACAAATTTGATAAGAACAGAGTGGAAATTATTAGCAACACCAAAATAACAGCAAAGCTAATGTTTTCTTTTAGTTTAAGCACAAACTAAGAAAAGTAAAACCAAACTCTGTGGCAATAATTAAGACCAAACTGAACATGGTGTGTGTTTATGCTGCATGTCCAGCGGGGGCGGGGCGTGGTGGAGGTGGGGCTTAGTCAAGTCATGTCAAGTCTGCTTTATTGTCAATTCTTCCACATGTACAGCACATACATACAGAGAATTGAAATTGCGTTACTCTCAGACCCTTGGTGCATACAGATAACACTAACAGTAGAACATAAAATACAGATAGATACAGATTAAATATAAAATACAACTATACAAATATACAAATAAGGTCATGTAAAAAAAAATAAATAAATAAAGTAGCACAAGGCACATGGCAGATAGAGTGCAAACCAGTGAAGTAAACAAACAGTGCAGATATAATGATTGTAGTGCAAAAGAGCTTATTTTGATTAAAGTGACAAAAAACTCAGAGAGTTCTTTATTTAAACTGTCAAAAGAGGTAGTTCAATGTGGTCAGTTCAATGCTGAATGAGGTAGTGAGCAGACCAATGCTGCACAAAGTCAGGTCCCAGTGTGTTATGGGAGGGGGGGGAGTGGAAGGACCTGGGGATGTAGTTTGTGAATGAGCTGTTGAGGGATGATCGCAATATTTTGAAATATGTTAGGTAGACATATCGCTATATTTTCAAAGGCGATTATCGATAAGATATTTTTGACATATCGCCCAGCCCTAGTTCAAATGCTCACTGATGCTTCAGAAGAAAAAAACATGCATTAAGAGTCGGTGGGTCAAAATCATAAAGTCACTATTGGAAAGGGTTCAAATACGCAAAAATGCTGGAAAACCAAAATATTTGTGGGACCTGAAGGATGTTTCTGAAGAACAGCAGGCAGTTTAACTTATCAATACATAAAAAATAATTAACATTTTGCAGATTCTGCAAGGTGTATGTAAACTTTTGAATTAAACTGTATTTATTTATTTATGTATTTATTTTTCATCTATGCTACAGAATTTTCATTCACCATTTTCCTCATGCTGTCTGTTCATCTTTATTGGTGATGTGGATAACAGGTTTTGTCTCTGTGTGTGTTTCATGACTGTGTTTCAGTTTCACCACTGATGGGAAGAAATGTACTGGCAGACAGCGAGTGAGCAGAAGATCAGGATGCTGGTGGAGAGTGATGGCCATCAACCCTGCATGTCAACAGCTTCATTCAGTCCAAAATTATGTTTAAATGGAGGATTTCACCGAGAGGGTAAGTGGCCTGTTTGCCACCACCCACATGCCCTACATTTAGGTGCGACGGTTGTGAGACACTTCTTGTTGTTTTTGCTCATTTTTAAGATAGTTTTAAGATAAATCAAGTTCTCTCCTGGGACAGTGATTCCCAATCCAGCCCTCAAGATGCATGTGTTTCATTTATATTCTTGCACACTTAAAATGCTTTCATGGCTGTAAATTGTTGATGCACTTTACTCTGGGTAGCAAACACAGTACTAAAATATTTTGAAATGTTTTAATAAAAAATACTTTTGTAAATATGTTTGGATTGCCTTTTGATTTGTAATGTTATTCTGAAGTATAGTATCACAATTTTACTAACTATATATTTGTACTATTCCAACTACACACACACATAGCCTATACTATATATATATATATATATATAAAAAACACAATAGCAAAATACAGTAGAAACAAAATTACAAAGTACTGTAAAAATACAGTACAATACCGTTTTGTAGTTATACAGTACACTGTTCTACATACTGTAAAGTTGCATTAGAGTACATTGCTGTAAAACCAAAATACAGTAACTTATTGGCAACCTTGCTCCCGGTAACTTACTGTAAAAATACAGGAACATTTTTAACAGTGTAGGGTTCCTGATCACCTGTGTGAACATGCCATAGTCCTGCTGCAGGGAGGCATGAGGACTGCAGATGTGGCCAGAGCAATAAATTGCAATGTCTGTAATGTAAGACGCCTAAGACAGAGCTACAGGGAAACAGGAAGGACAGTTACCTGTAACCTGGTGCAGTTCATGAGGATGAGAGGCACAGCTGCTGGCCACACAACATACTCATTGCGACTTTTGATACTGACCCCCCAGCTTTGTTCAGGAACTCATTCCATTTCTGTTCATCAAATATCTGTAAAATTCAGTTTATGTCTCAGTTATTGAATCTTACAAATATTTACACATTAAATTTGCTGCAAATAAAAGTAGTCGAATGTGAGAGGATATAGGGGAAAGCGTGGTGAGTTGAGCCAGTTTTTACTTACGCCGTGTTTAAAGTGAGCACATGACAGTAATGTGTCCACCTTAAAAATCTGCATAAATTTCAAGATGCGGTGCATCCTTGCTTGGGAATAATCACTTTGGGTCTAAAATAAACTGCTTTCAAAATATGGCTTTCCAAAAAAACAGTGGTCTCTTTGGCTCAACTTGCCCCCAGAGAGGGATAAATTGAGCCTAGGGAGAGGGTAAGTTGAGCCACATGGAGTTAAACTGTGCCACTGATTATGCTGAAGTAAAACTGAACATTTTCACCTCATGCTATATCAAAGAGAAATTCAATAAAAATGACTTAATCTAGGTGTGAGCCTTGTGATGGACTGGCCGTTCATCCAGAGAGTTTCCTCATCTGTGGCTCAAGACGCTGGGTTAGGATCCAGCTCCCCACGACCCTAATAAGGACATATAGGTTTGGATATTAAATTGGATGGATGATGACTTCTTAAAAGTTTTATTTAAATTATTAAAACATTTCAGAACGTAATGTTATTCTGAAGTATAGTATCACAATTTTACTAACTATATATTTGTACTATTCCAACTACACACACACATAGCCTATACTATATATATATATATATATATAAAAAACACAATAGCAAAATACAGTAGAAACAAAATTACAAAGTACTGTAAAAATACAGTACAATACCGTTTTGTAGTTATACAGTACACTGTTCTACATACTGTAAAGTTGCATTAGAGTACATTGCTGTAAAACCAAAATACAGTAACTTATTGGCAACCTTGCTCCCGGTAACTTACTGTAAAAATACAGGAACATTTTTAACAGTGTAGGGTTCCTGATCACCTGTGTGAACATGCCATAGTCCTGCTGCAGGGAGGCATGAGGACTGCAGATGTGGCCAGAGCAATAAATTGCAATGTCTGTAATGTAAGACGCCTAAGACAGAGCTACAGGGAAACAGGAAGGACAGTTACCTGTAACCTGGTGCAGTTCATGAGGATGAGAGGCACAGCTGCTGGCCACACAACATACTCATTGCGACTTTTGATACTGACCCCCCAGCTTTGTTCAGGAACTCATTCCATTTCTGTTCATCAAATATCTGTAAAATTCAGTTTATGTCTCAGTTATTGAATCTTACAAATATTTACACATTAAATTTGCTGCAAATAAAAGTAGTCGAATGTGAGAGGATATAGGGGAAAGCGTGGTGAGTTGAGCCAGTTTTTACTTACGCCGTGTTTAAAGTGAGCACATGACAGTAATGTGTCCACCTTAAAAATCTGCATAAATTTCAAGATGCGGTGCATCCTTGCTTGGGAATAATCACTTTGGGTCTAAAATAAACTGCTTTCAAAATATGGCTTTCCAAAAAAACAGTGGTCTCTTTGGCTCAACTTGCCCCCAGAGAGGGATAAATTGAGCCTAGGGAGAGGGTAAGTTGAGCCACATGGAGTTAAACTGTGCCACTGATTATGCTGAAGTAAAACTGAACATTTTCACCTCATGCTATATCAAAGAGAAATTCAATAAAAATGACTTAATCTAGGTGTGAGCCTTGTGATGGACTGGCCGTTCATCCAGAGAGTTTCCTCATCTGTGGCTCAAGACGCTGGGTTAGGATCCAGCTCCCCACGACCCTAATAAGGACATATAGGTTTGGATATTAAATTGGATGGATGATGACTTCTTAAAAGTTTTATTTAAATTATTAAAACATTTCAGAACAAAAAGTTCAAATTGAAGATTAAAAAAAACAAAAAACAGACTGCAACTGACCTTACAGAACTGGGCTAATACTCAACATCCCACTTACAAATGTCGCAGGGAAATACAATTTAATAAAAACATCAGTGTCCAGTTTTCATAAACAAGGCCTATTTAAAATTTACAAAGCAAAATCAAGTTCAAAACAAAGAACAAAATAACAATAATGTTTGGTGTAAAATTAATTAAATGTAATGCAGAATTATAGTAAAATAATACTTTATAATCATAAGAGGGGGTGATCCACTGGCTCAACTTACCCCAGTAACTTTGGCTCAAATTACGCCACTCCCACCATTGTGACAAACTTGTATCATCCAGCAGTTTAGAGCTAACATCTAGCTAACATTATAGCCTCATATTATAACCTCCTAAAGCACAAACACTTTGAACAGAAAAAAACAACAACAGTTTTTTGAACCTAAATGTAGTTACCAAGTATTCCATGTGCCTCTCAAAAAATGTAAAATGCTTAAATCTTCAAATATGTGTGGTCATATCACCAATTTTGTTTAAGGTTGTCTAGAAACAAGGGTTGGCTCAACTTTATCGCTCTATATATTTACACTACCAGTCAAAAGTTTTTGAACAGTAAAATTTTAAATGTTTTTTAAAGAATTCTCTTATGCTCACCAAGCCTGCATTTATTTGATCCAAAATACAGCGAAAATTGTGAAATATTTGTACTATTTAAAATATCTGTTTTCTATGTGAATCTCTGTTAAACTGTAATGTATTTCTGTGATGCGCAGCTGTATTTTCAGCATCATTACTCCA
>NW_015543492.1:1313346-1318195 GCF_001515605.1 Sinocyclocheilus anshuiensis
CTTCAGTGTCACATGATCCTTCAGAAATCATTCTAATATGCTGATTTGCTGCTCAAGAAACATTTATTATTATTATTATTGTTATTTATTTATTTATTTATTTGAAAGAAAAATATTTTATTTTAGAAAGATTTTTGAAGGATCATGTGTACACTCTGAATGTTTTCTCTATGGAAGGAGATCATACAGAACAATAAAGAAACCACTGCTACATTCCCTCAACCCAGAATTACCATATCAACAAAACCACATTACTGCATGTTTGCACCTCTCCTAACACATGACCAGAACCCACAAACCAACACACCTTAAACCACGTGTGCTGTAGGACGAACAATTTGAGCAGTACAGTTTGAGCACTATTAACAACGACAACAATAAAAATCTATAAATATATTTGACAAAGTTCACTGGTAATACAAGAGTTTAAATAACTGATCTTTAATGAGGTTTTTGATAGAAACACTATAGAATGGCATCTTGTTGAGAAGCTGTTTATTAGTGCTCACAAGAGGGCGCCAAAGTCTGTGCATTAGAAACCAGGATGAAACTGCAGATTTGCATTTGTTTTATTTCTTTTGATTGGTTGCGTGAATCCTAAAGAGTTGCCATGTGCTCGAGGAAAGAACAGGTTTAGAATATCAGATAACAAAGTATGTGGCGTTTTTAGCTAATGTATAAAATACCATTTAAGGATGATTATATTCTCTGGCAACACTAGTAAGATTAAGTTGTATAAAAATGAATACATAAGAAAAGTGGGCCAAAAAGAAGTAATCTATCCTGTCTGTTGCACAGCAGCCCCTCACTGCAGAACACAAGATCCAGGGGGCGTGGTTGGATCCACATCTAGGGGGTGGAGATGGGTGGGTTTAAGGATCAGGGGGTGGAGACGGGTAGGTTTAGGTATATGTAAGGTGGGAGGAGTTGGATCTGGATCTTGTGTTCTGCAGTGAGGACCATCTCGTCTATAGAAGCTCTGGTCAGGATAGAGTGAAATCTGTTCATTAGTCTCTTGGGGGAGCTGTTTATCAGCCAACCCACCCAAACAGCCATCATCTAGGGATTTTCCAGAATAAAAAAGCTCATCTAGAATGAGCAACGAATTTAACCACATTTCTGTTGATGTAACCATAAAGCTACACACCCCTCCAATTCCCCCCCTCTGGTAACTTTAGGGGATTATCAGTCCATTAACTGACACAACAACACATCAAGTCCTATTGCATATATACCTTTATAATTAAATTATATTCAGTAGGAAAAGCTGATTTGTAGCTGTTTTGCTTATATAGTGCATAATAGTTTTTGTTGAAAATACGCAGCATGTAAACAACATGTAGCCTATGTCAGTAAAGCACAATGAGACATGTAGTGCATAAATATTTAATGCTCAGATCAGCCATCCAGAAGTTGTTTTTTTTTGATTGCTTTATTTTGGTTGTTTGTTTTTTGTAATGTAGGTTGGAGTATGTCAAGTTGGTTAGCACTATAAAAGCCCAACGCAGTGTTTTGCTTAGTTTCTTTATCACAGATAAGTTTTGGGAATTAACCATTTGTGATGACTACTTGAAGCACGTTCTTTCAGATCTATGTACAAACCTGTTTTCAACAGGCATGCTAAAAATGATGAGAATTTCCCCAAGTTTCCCCGTCATGTCATCCACAATATCACTTCATAATTTTTATAATGTGCACTTATCTAGTGGCAGTAAAGCTGAATAATCATTTATAGGATTCAAAATAAGAATAGAGTTTAAAGTTCGTATATTTTGCAAGGGAGCGGCTGGTTTGATCTATCTAGCAGTTCCTTCCCTCCTCCACAATCACAGAGTCACATGACTGTGAGCTTGGTTTTGGCTTTGGCTTGGCATCACCAACAAATAGGCTACAGTAGAAAAGAAAGTGAGAGAGTGCCGGTGTCCGGCTCGGGACTTTCCAGGGTGTATTATGCTTGGCATGTGATATTCAGCCACTGGTGACGTGATTATACAATCAAACCAAAAGAAGAGCGCGGGAAAACTCTGCTTTGTCAGGACTTGAGGAGACAAGAAAAATGGATGCTTCAAACACACACTCTTGTATGGCACACTGAAATTGATGCTCTGTTGTTTTAAAGGGATAATAGTTCTCCCCAAAATGAAAAACTCCGTCATCATTTAATCACCCTCAAGTTGTTCCAAGCCTCTATGAGTGTCTTTCTTTTGTTGAACAAAAAAGAATATATTTTGAAGAATTCTGGTAACCAGGCTGTTGCCGGTAGCCACTGACTTCCATAGTATGGAAAAAATAATACGCTAATGGCTACAGCAACTGTTTGGAAAGAAACTCATACAGGTTTGGAAAAACTTGAGGGTGAGTAAATGATGACAATTTTCATTTTTGGGTGAACTATCCCTTTAATTAGAGTGAGCTATTGTCTCATTTATGTTGGCTGTTGTCTGTTGTTTCGTTTTTGTCTGTATGTGTGGGCAAAACTAAAAAGTACCTAAAAATATGTCAGGCATTTCATAATATCCCATCACTTGAGAAAATGGCTGCCCTCACTCTTCCACCTTCTATTTTGTATACTGAAATTTCAGTCAGTTACAATTTAATACGGACCACAGGAAGATATATAATCTCCATTTATTTCGGCAGCAATTATTAATTGTGCAGTGTAATGGCAGTCATTGTGAGGCAGTACCTTGTAATGGAGGCCATTACAAAAATATCACTGGATCATTTCTTGGCAGCAGTATATTTTCCGATAGGGGGTGATAAAACAACATTGCAATCGTGGATGCACCATGAGACTAGGCATAACCAGACAGCAAGCTTATAAGATCTGCACTACCAAAACTAAAAAAACAGGGACTTTCCAAAAAGACAATGTCTCAACCCAAAGATGAGCTGTAAATATAGCAGCATTCTGAATATTTAGTGGAAATTATTCCAAGTTGATGTATGAGAACAAATATAGAATAGTGATAGGGTTTTAAAATGACTTAAGCAAATAAAACAGAAACAAGCATTGAAAACCTGCAAAACATTTTTGTCATCCTGAGGATGTTGAAGGAAAGAATATGCATATGCAGACTCTCAGTCTCTTTGCTGAAGAGAATAGGTTTCATATGTGATGAGATTCTTTTCACTGTCACTTGAGCTTGATGATTTCTTTTTATTTCAGGTCACAAAATAATAGAAGTCTCGTCATTTCACGAAACCAATTATGCACCTTCATGGCCACTCGCTTCGTTTTTTTGTTTGCTACACACAAAAAAGAAAACAAAAATCCCAACCTTTCAATAATTCTATTGTATTCCTGTTAGTCAGAAATGAGTCTTTATCTTTCTGCCTTCCTGATGTGTATAGCAATAGATTTTTGGTTTGTGAAATGTTGATAGCCTTCATTTAACTTGATTTTTATGCAATAAGGTAATATAGATTCCTTTTAAATTATAACATTTCACAGTTTGTTGCATAAATCTACTCAAACAATATATTGGACTTCTAACTCAATGCAATTTTAATCTAAACCACTTTTCATCACCATTTGTGAAAAGGTAGTATTGCTAGTTTTGCTTGATTTTTATGTAAAACAGTGATATAGATTCCATTTCAAGTATAACTTTTCACAAGAAAGTTTGTTAGGTACCAAAATCTACTCAAAGAATGTACTGGACTTGCTAACTCAATTAAATTTTAATCCAAACCACTATTCATCATGATAGGAACACATTTTTATAGGCTAGGAAAACAGATACGTAGGTCTATAAACCCCAAAGGTATATTATGCATAGTTTAAAAGTGGCAGCCATTTTGAGGCAGGTAGACCGCGGGCAGCGTAATAAAATGGAGAGCAGATTTAGTCATATCTGTCCCACTGGCATTAAGGGTGGGGCGTCGCGGCATGAGCAAGGCACAGCCATGCACCATGCCAAACACGCAAATGTGTTACCAGGTGAAACAAAAATAGGGACTTCCCAGCTAAACTGGGTTTGCTTGTTTGGTAGTTGATCTTGTGATATAGCGACACAGCCCAAAATAAAAGCTACCACACAGCTAATGTACAATTATTTTGTGTTTGTCAAAATCTGACATTAAGTTCTCACCGATAGCAATGTGCAACTATGTGTTGCTCTACATAAGGGTCATAACAGCAACCAAAGTTTAATTTTATGGAGCACTGCTGGTTTTGTTGAAATTAGGTCAGACTGAATTTTTATGACTTTGTTTTTCAAATATAGGAGGAAGAGTTTGTTGAGTTGCTGTTCTTTAGAATTACTCAGTTAAAATGTATGCATTACGCATTCTCAAAACCTTATTAATATTTTTATTTTTATATTATTATTTTATAAGTTGTTTTTACACAAACACAATAACTTTAAATACATTAAATTTACATTTATTGTGTGTGTGATGTATTTTACATTGACATATATTCTAATCAGGGTAACTATTTCAATAACAAAAAGGTGCTGCCAGGCAGAGTGCCAGCAAACAGGACTGGCAGCTTGGGCATTTCAAGAAAATCACATGGTTTCGCAAAACCAATTCTGACCTTGATTCAGAAAACATTCATTTTATGCTAACTCTGAACAGTTTTTTAAACAAATTCAAAACTAAAAGTCACTGCTGCAGCAAATTAGTAATATTTTGTTGTTTTGTATAATATAATAGTTGATTTAAGCACATGGCATGAGCTGATATGTTTGTCATTTTGTCATTGTATTTATATAGCACCATAAAATTACAATGAATGTACATTGTCTGAGGTGCTTTAAAGCCGTAAGGTAAAACTAAATACAAATAAAGATAAGACAGAGTTCCCATAGCAACACAATTACACCCCCCCCCCCCCCCCCCA
>NW_015543492.1:1318306-1332611 GCF_001515605.1 Sinocyclocheilus anshuiensis
AGCCAGAGAGAAAAAATAAGCTTTAAGTTTGGACTTATAAATAGACAGAGTGGGTGCTGATCTGATGTGTAGTGGTAAACTATTTAAAAGATTGGGACCGGCTGCCTCAAACGCTCTACCACCCCTATGTTTCAGTCTGGTTCTTGGCACCTTGAGTTGAATTTGATTCCCTGACTTAAGCGATCTAGGGGGCTGGTGAACAGAAATTAGGTCAGATAGATATGATGGAGCAAGCTTGAAATCAATTCTATAACTTTCAGGCAAGCAGTAAAGGGAAGCAAGTATAGGCGTAATGTGCTCCTGCTTACGTGTACGCGTCAATAACCTTGCAGCAGAGTCCTGTACTAATTGCAGTCGTGCAAGGACGGAGTGAATAAGGCCAAAATAAAGCAAATTGCAGTAATCCAAATGTGATGAAATGAAAGCATGAATGACCTTTTGTGTATCCTTTAAATTAAGAAATGGCTTAATTTTTTTAGATTTGGCGAAGCTGGAAAAAACTAGACCTGACAATTGAATTGACTTGCTTGTCCATTCAATTGCTTTTAAGGTCACTGTCCATAATAAAGACCATTTTTAACATGGTTTCATGTCGCGTTCAAGATGAGTGAGCTTGGCTTTTAAAGTAGCTGCTAAAGTAAACGCTGAACCAAACACACAGTAATCTCAGTCTTCAATTCCTTAAGATGCAGGAAATTTAGAGACATCCAGTTCATTAGATCTTTCAAACAGGCTGCCAAAATCTCAAAATCGCTTGTGTCTCCTTTTTTTAATGGCAAGTAAATTTGGATATCATCCACAAAACAATGGAATGAGACTCCATGTTCTCTGAAAATATTACCCAGCGGGAGCATATAAAGAAATAAAATGGGAGCAAGAATAGAGCCTTGTGGGACTCCACATGTAAGCTTGGCTACAGACGAGGTGCAGTTTGTAATTTTAACTGTACAACATCTGTTAGACATTTAATATTGTAATGTTTAATATTATAATGTTCATTCAGTAGTTATGAAATAGAACAGACATCTATGACAAGGAAATTATGACACTAAAATATGAAATTAGACTGTATAAAACCCCAATATTTATTCACATTTACATATTAAAACATCGAACAAATCCTAAATTTTACATTTATCAAAAACTGTTTGTTGATAAAACATTTTGACTGATGATCGCCACTGAGTTTATTCTATGTACAAGTCCACAGTTCAGTACCACATATCTCTAAGAAATGCGATAATGGTTAAAGGATAACGTTCCCCCTTATATGTCTCTATTTACAAAAGTTTGTAATGGTATATTTGTATACATATTGAACAAGCACATTATTTTAACACAGCCTATTGGGCTTTTACAGTGTCAGATTTCTCTCGTTATTGGTTGGCTGTATTATCATCACTAAAGAGCCTCTCTCTCAGTTTATAGTAACTTCCTTTCTTGTCCATCAGTTCCTGATGTGTACCCTGCTCCACCACCTCCCCACTGTCAATCACCACAATCTGATCCGCCCTCTCAATGGTCTTCAGCCTATGAGCAATCACAAGCAAGGTCTGAGTGGGGCAGCAGGCCAGGGCCTGTTGAACCTGTGGAATAACAAAACATGTAAGGACTCTTTTGATAGTAGCATTAAAGGAAGCAAGGATTTGTGAATGCATATGTACATATGCCTTTGTGTTCATATTGAATAGCCATATTTTACCATTTGTTCACTTTCAGTGTCCAAAGAGCTGGTCACTTCATCCAGTATGAGCACCTGAGGTTGTCTAATCAGAGCTCTGGCAATAGCGATGCGCTGCTTCTCACCTCCCGAGAGCAGATTTCCACGCTCTCCCACATCTGACAAAGAAAACAGGATTTTATGACTGTGGCATTTAATAAAACACCTTTACCATGCTTAAATCTAAAACCTTCTTTATTAAAAAAATAAATGGTGTGGCTACAAAAATCCAAAAGAAAGCCATCCAGAATTGCTGTTAATATCAGGAATTCTAGAATGATTTTAAATGTAAAGTCCATCTTAGGCCAAGGCTGGTTTATTCTGGTCTAGCAAGTGGACCAAGCTGCTAAAACCTTCCTTATCAAATAATAAATGGAGTGGCTACAAAAATCCAAAAGAAAAACACCCAGAATTGCTGATAATATCAGGAAGTCTAAAATCCATCTTAGACTAATAATGTATCTGCATTCTAGTCCAGGCTGGTTTTTGCTAGTCTAGCAAGTGTACCAGCAAACCCTTTCAGGCAAAAAAAAACCTTTTCAAGTTTGTTGGGGTGTAGGCAGGATGTATAACTAAAAGGCTATGAATGCTACCAATTCTGAAATTCATAGATATTAAGAGTAGAAAATAATTTAGATTTTTTACTTTAAATAATTTGTTTTGCCCAATCAGAATCGTTCTAGCCACTGACACAAGAATGACAGTGGGCCGTGACAGCAGTTAATTTACCTGTGTCGTAGCCATTTTCCAGTTTGCAGATGAAAGCATGGGCATTGGCTTTGCTGGCAGCCTCCTTTACTCTCTCCATTGAGCAGCTGGGCAGACCATAGGCAATGTTGTCTCGTACAGTGCCAGAGAAAAGTACAGGCTCCTGACCCACCATTGCTATCTGAAAAAGATTATTTACAGTATATGTTCTTTGCATTGCACCGGTTGGTTGTATATTGTTCTTTAGTTTATAAGTAGACTTATAGATTGTAAATAATCTACAGTTCAACATTAACATGGTTTGTTCTTTCAGAGTAGTCACCTTGCTGTGCAAGTATTTGTGTTGATAGTTCTGCAGTGGTTGTCTGTCTAACAGAATGTGTCCCTGCTGAGGCTGGTAGAATCTCTCCAGCAGACTCACACAGGTGCTCTTTCCCGCACCTGACATTCCCACTAGAGCCGTCATCTGACCCGGCTTCAACTCCATAGAGAAGTTCTGAAAACAAACAAAAAGGTAAGGTAATTATTCTAAAATATTACATATATATAAAAAACCTAGTATATACCATGTATAGATCATGATGAACAACATTCTAATTTTTTTTTTTTGAATTAGCATACACAATATGTTTGCAAATGTATGCACACATGCACTCAACTGTCTATCTATACATACAGTTTGTCTCCTTAGTTTATGAACCCTTTGAAGAAAATATAAGAAATAAAAAGATCTTTATGTGTTTAATTACCATATTTACTCATATTTTAGGTTCATGTGAATTGCCTTCTCAAACTTGATGGGGATCAAGTGAATTAATCCTTAAGACTAAAAGTTGTACCTTTAACACATTGTGGTCGGGTCTTCTGGGATACAAGAAGGTGAGGTTCTGAAAGCTGACATGTCCTTTCAGATCACTGGGCTGCAGGTTACCATCAATACTGACTTCAGACTTTCGGTCCAGGTACTCGAACACCTTACCTGCCGCACCCACTGAGTTCAGCATGTCTCCGAAGATATAGATCAAAGTCTGGGAAAGAGATGGATAAATATTTATTACTCTTTTTTTTTTTTTTTAAGCTGAAAATGATTCATTTCACAAAAAGCAGGTTTACATAGAAGGTCATACAACCCTACATGTCAACAGAGAAATCCCTCTTTTAAAATAAACAGAGGCATACCCCAATGTTGTCTCCAAGGTCTTGCTGATAGAGAATGAAAGAGACGAGATTCCCTGTGCTCATCTGTCCATACTGGATGAAGAGTCTCCCATAGTAAAGCATGGCCACCTTCATTCCCAAATCTGTCATCTGCAAACCACACAAACGGTCAAGAAGACACTATCTATAGCAATGCAGTTCCATATCAACAAGTTTGCTTCAAAGAAAATAAACACATATGCTCTTGAAGACTAAACTCATACTAACCCGCCTAACCAACAGGTAAATCGCCCTGACTGTGTCCCGTCGGGTCTTCAGATTATGGGTTTCCATCAAGCGGACATCATAGCGATGGGCTTCACCAAGTTCTGTCTTGAAACTCTTTACCGTCCTGACTCCTGACACCGCCTCCCCAGCAGTTTCATTGGCTTGCGCCATAGAGTCCTGAACTTCTTTTGAGAGCCTCTAAAAAGGGCATGAAAACTTGATATAAGATATGATTCTCAAAAGCACACAAATGATTATCTATTATTCATAATTACATTAATTTTCATTAACCCCATACCTGATAATGTGTGTTATATATGTTCTGCAGTAAGCCTGTCAGTGGCGTCTCCATCAGCATCAGCAGTGTAAGCTTCCACGAGAGGCTCAGCATCAGATACAACATGCCCAGCGTCTTAATCAGTGTCCGCAGAAGGACATTGACATTCAGGGCTACAGCCCGGCCCATCAGAGTAGCGTCTGTGGAGAGTCTAGATGTGATATCACCTGAAAGACAGATTCAGTGGAAATAATAACTATGAGTCCATGTGAAAAGGGCATCACACTGATGACAACTAAAGTCTGCATACAGAGAATCAGAGTGACTGCACCAGCAATTGCATTTGATCTACCTGTCTTGATGGTCTCAAAGAAGCCAATGTCCTGCCTGACAAGGGACCCAAACAGTTGTACCTTTATTCTGCAAGTTAAGCTGTTGATTGCACACATGAACAGGCCTCCCCGACATCCTGCACTGACAGAACTGAGAACAAACAACATTAAGTTCATTAAGTAAATAATGGTAACTAAATGTAAATAATGCAGATAACTAAATGGTAATTTTTGTAATACAAAACACATATTTTGCCATACCAACCTTCCCAGTGAGAATAATCCCATGAGAATGATAGCTGATCTGAAGTTATCCCACTGATAATGGGAACCCAAGATGTCAATCACCTCTCCAATGTACAGTGGGATGAACATCTCACCTGAAACATGTAAAAAGTACTTTACAAAGCAGGTGTATATTATACTTTTATTTTAGGACTAAATGCAACAAAATACTCACATAGCACAGCTAAGGTCAGAAAGACAAAAGCTCCACACAATAATATGTAGTCTGGTTTGGACAAACGGATGACCCGGATGAAGAGGACTCGAGCCTTCTGTTTGCGCTCTTTACCGTTACTCTCTCCATTAGTGTCAGGCAGTGTTACCTCCCAAAACAGACAAGCTACAGCAGCAGCGACGGTACCGACAAGCCACGAATTAAACTTGTCAAGGCGATAGTTGTCAAACAGCGCTAAGCGCCCGGTTTCGTATACCGAACCGATAAAACAGTGGACTGTAATCCATCTCCGTATCAGTGGATCCGCCGCATCTTTATATAAAGTAGCTCCTGCGGACAGTAGTGTGCATCGCAGTCCGGATTCAGCCCACTGGCGAAATAGATTATAGTCGAGGTTTGTACAAGACTTCAGCAAAATTCCTCCGAGGTCCAGAGTGTACACTATTATTATGTCTACACATAATACACACGCGAACACCGAAACTTTACGCATGGTGCATGGATAGCCTCCGTCGGCTAAATAACCCGCGAGCGTAAATGAACAAAGCGAACCTATTCTCGGGTATTTTCTTGTCGGTAACGTTTTGCTACGTTCACACAGAGTGCGAGGTAATCATTTCTTTACACAGCGCCGGGGCATTTTAGGACACCTACATTATTTAGCTTTTACTTCCAGTTTCTCAGGATAAGGGATTTTCCTTCCACATAGGCTACAACAAAAAAGGCTGCGCTCTGCGTAAGCGTTCATTAAAATGACTTCACTCAGTCATACATTTTAAAATCACAAATCAAGTCAGTTGATAGGCTACACAAAATGTGTAATGAATGACCTTCAGATGGAGCAGTTAGGCTATACCATAATAATATCCAAAATAATATAGGCTGTATCTTCAAGACAAATTAATAAATCTTTTTTAGGACATGTCTATTTGTTATTGTTCAGGAGCAACAAATATCTCTTTTACAAGGAGCCATAACAGAAAACTTGCTCTATAACCCGCCTCCTTCATTTCTGCCTAACAAATGATGAGTCATAACAGCAGAGACCTTTAGACAGCTCCATAGTAGCCTACAATCCATTACTGCTTATAACCTAATCAACACATTTTTTACATAAATGAGCTTTTGTGTCAGAATTAAACAGCATACACGTTTCTAATATGGTTTATTATCAAATTTTGAGAGTCGCTGTTCACATAAGGGAGTGAGTTTTTATGTTTATGTATTTGCAAGTGTTTAATATCAACAAAACAATTCAAACATTTCTGCAATTTCAAAGTATTTTGTCCTGCTATAGGTTACAAATATACATGGAAATCTTCTTTTAATATCAAAGCAAAGTCCTTTAATTCACTCATCAAAAAATTTGGGCAGTTCATTTCCTAAAATGCACTTCTCTTCTGCTCCATCTTTATCAATGGTAACAACATATGCAACGCCTCCACTTGAGCCATCCCGACCCATTGCCAGAGTGAGAGCTACAGAGAGACAGAGACAGAAGGGATAGCTTTGATATCTCATAGACATACAGTCATTAAAAAGTTATCAAGAAAGAATGAGAAGCAACACTCCCCAGGAGTGTCCTCTGTCCATCTTGGCAGAGATAATGTTAGAATTGAATCAACCACATTGATAAAAGTTGCACACATGGGACTATTCTTAACACTAAGGCCACATCTAAAACATGCATGATGCCAGCTGCACATCTTTATACTTACTCAGTGGTGTACTTCTCTTGTTATACTTGTCTCTTTAACATGTTTTTGTACTTGTATTATTTCCACTGTAATAGTCCCCTGCTATTTCTACATCATTTACTTCTATTAGTCATTTGAACTGACTGGTTTACCATCTGCACTAAATAGAGCAGTTTAGTATAATTAGAATATATTATATTATCAGACCCTGTTTGTAAATTGCACTGGCAAACTTACCGTTAACTACAAACTCTTGACATTCTCTCTTTGTCATGTTTTTTCGGAATTCTGCATCAACAAAACCATTAATGTAAAAACTCCCAGAGCCACCAATAGCAAAAGGTTGCCTGGTCAGCAAACCACTCAGTGTCGCATAGACCTGTTTGGAATGAGGCAGAAATGACCACATATACAATATTAATATTATTAGACTTTTTAACATGTAGTATTTAATTTGCAATGATCTTCTATGCATAATATTCATCAGTCTAGGCCTAATAAAACCAAAAATGGGCTAACCTGTCCTCCTTTTTTTTTGTCCCACCCTGCAACAATAAGATGTGCTGATAGTTCCTCTTTATATTTGTATGAAATGTTCTTCACCAGAGTGGCAGCAGAGCATACGAGTGGGTCAGCTTCCACCTCAATACTGTCAAGAAACATTATTCAAGTGTATTATTCAACACATTTTTGAGAAAAAGGAAAATGTATACAGCATGTTTCCTCTGGTAGTATTTAACACCAATCAATAAGTGCATGGCCTAATAACTTAGGGTGCTTTCACCCCTGCCTCATTTAGTTTTGTTGAATCGCACTAGAGTTCGTTGTTCCTCTTGGTGCAGTTCGTTTGGGCAGGTGTGAATGCAGCGATCGCACTCGGGTGCGCACCAAAAGCAGACCAAAGAAGCGTACCGAGACCTATGCTTTCAAACGAACACTGGAGCAGTTCATTTGTGCGGAGAACGTGATCCGAGCTCAAACAGACCCAACTGCAAAAAGAACTGTGCATTTTTGACGTAGTCAGCTGCGCTGTGCATTATGGGATGAGGACCAGCGTTTGTTGACAGCTTGCACTTTAGCATCCATGGCATCTCGTGGACAAACTTGGAGTTGTGAGGAGGTGCGGAGCCTCATCGAAATTTGGTCTAATGACCATATTAAAAAAGCAGCGTCTTCCTCCTCTCTTTGTTTACTTCAGAGAGCTCCGTTGGAATTTTCCCGTACGTTAATTCTGACCAGTCGAAAAGCAGCTTAGGAATTACATTCAAAGACACATCTGGCCAACGAGTGATGTGGATGTTGTCACGTGACTGCATTTTGGTCCATTTCAACGGGTTCAGACCAGAGCAATCAGTGTGGAACCAAAACGGCTGAAAAAATGCTACAATGTATAATTTTTTGTCCTTGGTCCAGACCAAATGAACCGAACTACAGATGTGAAAGCATCCTTAGACACAGTCTACACTCAGACTATCCTCCAACAAAAAACGACCCTATAGGTCGTTTGAGCAAGCACCTTATTACGACCTATATTTACGTTTTAAAGTTTAGTGCCCTCTAGCGGGTGTAAAAATAATGAGTGTCGTGTTGCGTCTGTCGTCATGAAATGACATATGACTGTCATTACCAATCAAAATGCGTGTTTATTTAAATGCAATTTGTGGACTTTTTACATGGTCCAACCCGATCTCACGGCAATTTGTACATATTTCAATTGGTGGCTAATTCATACGAATTCATACGAATGACCGCCCCTAAACCTACCCTCACAGAAATCATGCAAAATCGTGATTTACAGTGCATATACTTTTTATGAGCACGTGCGTTCTCTGGGATCGAACCCATGATCACATGATTGTATATTGTCGTATAACCAGTGTTGCCAATTTAGCTACTTTGTAGCTAGATTTAGCAACTTCCCCGCCCCTTTGAGACTTTTTTCAAAAGTTTAGGGACAAATATAGCAACTTCTTGGACAAACCATATCTAAGTTCTCATATTGCCCACTGATCTACATTCATCTTTATATAGATCAGTGAATTTGCCATTATGATGTCATCTAGTGACATTTAGCTACCAGTTTTAGCTACTTTCAACTGAAAGCAGTTGGCAACACTGCGTATAACGCCATGCTCTACCAACTGAGCTATACGAAACCCAAATTATGGCACAGATAAAAGAGTACAAAGCATTAATATGAAAGTGTCCTGTTGTCAATAGGGGTGCAATTGTAGAATACGCTCTGATGGGTCGTATTTCAGGGATTTGGACAAACGACCTATGCGGGCGTATTGGTTGGAGGACATGTTGTCTACACTACAGGACATTGGTGATAAATACCTGTGCACATCCAGTTGGTAGTTGACCATCTCAGCAATGGTTTGAGCATCCGCTGCTGATCCAGACAGAGCACAGTAGATCTTGTCATGGAGAGGGGAGAGCTTGTTCATCACACGATTCACCACTGACTCCCTGAGAACAATTTCCAAAGAAACAGCATTTTAGTGTTCTTGGTTCAAGTATCTTGTTTTAAATATTCACAGAACAAATGTGACTATGATTGTCAAACAATAATAGGCTGTTTTTGAACATTCCATTTCATGAGTTTATATCAGTGTTATTTTATATAAAAGCTCTTAAGTCTGTTATTCTGATGTTTTACACGTTTATGAGAAAGGTTTTGCTCTTACTGATCATTTAGGCTACATCTTCTCATAAACTAGTGTCTCTTACCCCGCAGACACACGCGAATCTGAGCCAAGAACAACTCCACCGTCAAAAGTAACCGCGATGATGGTCGTCTAAAGTGGAAAAAAAAAAAATGCAATATCGCATTTATGTCAGATTAACATGCCAGGCAATTGTTATTAACGCCTTACTTAACACGATGTAATGTTAACGTTTGCTAGAGCAAGTTACGATCTGATCTAACAGCTTTAAAGTTTTGAAACTCGTTTAACTCATCCTATACGAGTTCATGCTTAAGCAGCTTGAAATAAACATCTCGTTTAAGTCTTTTATGCCCATGAGGCGATAACTCACCCCGGTTTTGACTTCTTCAGATAGCCATTCTGGCTCTGGAAACAATTCCTCCGACATTTTGAATGGATGGAAAGCAACTACCTGTCCTGTGCAAACCTGCCTGCGCTTGAGACTCGATACTCGACGACTCTGCGTACCTCAAGCGAAGCTCCTAACAGCGAGTGAAAATGAGTTAAGTTGCGAAAAGAGACTTTGTTTTGTCAGGCCTGCAGTATTTTAATGTGCCTACATTATTCCTCCATTTTGTCTATAACAGAAAGTGAAAGAGTTACTTCCCATTGTGCTCAGCTCACACAGTGAAGCAAGTGTGTCTTAGATTAGTCTACTGTAATTTCAACTACCATATTAAAAAGTCAAAAAAATGTGTATTCAATATTTATATCTAATTTAATTTATACAGACAAATCCACCATACCTGTTTAATGTGCCTTCTCGCATTTCTAAAGTTTCTTTGTCGGTGCCCTGTATTTCTGCAAGAAGCATTTTTTTCTCACAGAACCTTCACTTCCTACACAAAACACTGTAACAATCAATGTGTAATTTCTGAGTACAAATTGATCATTTTGAATAGAAAAGAAACTTAAGACGTCCTAAAACTATACGTTTATGGTTGAATACAAAATCACCAATAACGACAGTGTAAATAAAACAGTGAAAATTGTAGTTATTTGGCTTATGCTGCGAACATCAGTGTCATCATGTTTACTTAATTTTATCTCTTTGAACTTTACTCAGATTTTTTTTATCTTCTACTTTGGTATTAAGTTAACAATTGAGGAATCGTCGTAAATTTCACAAACAACCTTACTAACAGTGTGGGGGAAAGTTACTTTTAAAAGTAATGCATTACAATATTGCGTTACTCCATAAAAAAGTAACCAATTACGTTACTTCGTTACTTTTGATGGAAAGTAATGAGTTACGTTACTTTTGCGTTACTTTTTAAATCTGCACAGGGCTTGCTTGTTTGTTTTTAAAATAAAAAAGTTCTGTTTTTGGCAAATATAAAAGCCTTTTCACACCAAAAGTGAAATGAATAAGCCTCAGGCTGAAGGGAAAGTAAATTTATGTCCGAACAGTAGAATGCAGAAGAAGAAAGTTCAACACACTTCAGCAATAAAAAAAAGACAAATGTTTGTCTAGAGTAATTTTTACTTATTAGTTTGGTTGAACTGGATCATCGAAGGTCAGAAGCAAAGACATTGGTTAATAGAATGGGATTAAATACATAAAGGATATTTGTGTTGTTTAACATTTAATTATTGCAGGTTTGCGTCATATTCTGAGTTGCATTATTTTTATTCATTTTGAGGAATAATGAATCTGTTTTTTTTTTTGTGAGTGAGATGAAGTAATGCATATTCATATTTATTTTAGAACTACAGTAACATCTGATTTCTCTCAACATGGGGACAGGAGAGCTGTCAATCAATAAATTGGAAAAAAAAGTAACTTGCGTTACTTATTTGAAAAAGTAACTCAGATATTCTCTTGTAAATTAAAAAGTAATGCATTACTTTACTAGTTACTTGAAAAAAGTAATCCGATTACGTAACTCGCTTTACTTGTAATGCGTTACCCCCAACACTGCTTACTAATTGTGTATAGGTCTAAATTAGGGTTTTAATCTTTGCACAAATTGAGTAGAAATGTAGAAAATGCGTAATAATTTCAATTTAATGCTTGAAATTAAAGTAATCATTACTAATCATTCTTCATTTCACAGTCAGACAAAGAGGGAAAGATGTGGGCATAATAGATGATTTCATATACTGTTTTTTTCTGAAAGCACCTCTTTTGTATAGCTTGTGTGGACATATATATCCTCGATGTGTAGTTCAGTTTATGCAGTATAACCAAATAAATTAATCTGAAATTGACAAAATATCAATTGTATATGCAAGAAGGGACATCACACTGAAAATAACACTTTTATATATTTATTACAAAGGGGGTGAAGAAAATCTACACATCACACATCTAGTCACAAAGTAGTTACATTTGTAGAACTGTCCAGTTTGGTCATTTTTGTGTTCTACTCATCATGGAACTTGGGCAGTTTATTTCCTGGAACAACTACATGCTTGACTTCCGCTTCAGTGATCACAACCAGGTGAACCACACCGCCACTAACGTTGTCCCGACCCATAGCCAGAGCCAAAGCTGTGGAGACACAAACAGTAGCCATCGGCTCTTAAAACAGTTTTTTATTCACTGCACATATAAATGTCAATATCTTTTTCATTCCAATTCTATTTACCATTTGTGGAAAACTGTGTAGCCTCTTCTAAACTCATGTCAGGTTTGAATTTGGCATCCACATAACCATAGATATACGTGCTGCCAGATCCACCAATAGTGTAAGGCTGACTGAGTAGCATTCCTCCCAAAGACACTACGTATATCTGTGCAAAGACAAAGCATATGCAAAAGAGAATATCACTCATCTGCATTGCAGAGATTTATATAATATTTGAATAAACAGACAATAGCATCATATTTCTGCACTTTCTTTTTGCCAGCTAATCTTTTTCAGTGCAAATGCGCTGTTAGTATTATATGATTCTCTTTATTATTTTTATTTATTTGCATGCATACAATAAATTTGAGAGTCACATGTGACTGTGATGCAGAACTGTATTATGGTCGTAGTTTGTGTTTAGCAGAGCATCACCTGTGGTCCCTTCTTCCTGTCCCAGCCCGCTGTGATGAAGCCCGCCTGCAGCTCTTCCTTATTGTTATAGCAAAGTTCCCTCATGATGGATGCTGCAGCTTTTACCAAAGGAGGAGATTCCATCTGAATGCTAAAGATATAGAGTGATTTTATAGTCACTATAAACATGATGACTAACTAAACTTTTCTTTAGGATGCTGCAAAAATGCTACAGAAATAAACAGACCTGTGAAAAGACAGCTGGAATTTGGCCATTTTGGTAACAGCTTGTGCATCAGCCAGTGATCCAGCGATGCAGCAGAATATTCTATCATGCACCTGGATCAGCTTGTTGATGGTTTTTGATGACACATAAGATCTGTAGGTAAAAGTCATATTGTAGTTGTTTTTTACGAGAACGAACAATTTGCTGGAAAATACTCACTCTCCCATAGAAGCTCTGGAGTCAGACCCAATGATAACTCCTCCATTGAACTTGACAGCAAGGATGGTCGTCTTACAAAAAAAAAATTAAATCATAATTAAGCCAAGTAATTAACATTTATATTTATTTGAAAGTAGTATCTGTAAAATAAAATTATATTAATTATAACGTATATTATATAATTATAAATTATAAAACACCACACAAATCTAAACTAATTACTGTGCGCCTTTCAATGTCCAGCATAATATAGCCTAAACACACACATATCACAATTATTCAATGACTTTTTAACTCCTTAGGTCTAATATATATATCACAAATGCTGATGTCAAGTTAAAATGCAGAAGAGCACAGCCATTCACTAAATGTGCTGAGGTGAGATTTAGTGACATCTATGGTCAAAAGAAAAATTAAGCGAGGGGGGGAGGCTTACTTTATCCCTACATACTCTACCATTACTTTATATGCGAAAATGCGTAAACTAAGTAGGAATTTCTGCAACAGTCCATAATTAAAACTATAGATACCTCTAAATGGAAATGGACATTTCAAGACTATCCTCGCCCTGACAATGCCACAATAGGCTAACTTATCTATCCACGAAAGCGAAAGTAACTTTGAGCTATAGGTTACACTTAAACTGCAGCTTCCCATCTACACAGATGGATATTGTAATATATTTAAACGAGTATTTTATAATATGGTCTCAGGCTATAAGATAAACATCACCTGCCTGGTCGCCGACGCGCATTTAAAATCATTTTACGCGTCAGCTCACCAAGCAACGCGAAAGGCTTAACTCATTTAAAACACGATAAATAGGCTACTTACTCCGGTGCTGACACCTTTGACTTGTGAGTATGAATGATGGCTGTCCATTATTAAAAACTCGACATACAGATCGTGGATAAACGTCGCGTACGCGTCGCCCGACAGTGACTGTGCGGTGTGCGCACGCTCATCTGAAACAGCAACACTAGTGTTCGCGAGGCGCATTACTTGAAGAGAACAGTTCCCGGTTTGAGATTTTAGACATGGCACTTTCCAACGTCCTCGAACCTGCTGTGTCTGGTTTTAACTTCGAAAATTCCACAAGGTAAGAAGGAGTTAGGCTTGATACAGTTATATTATGATAACGCTGTGCGTAAAATCTAGAAAATAAACCTTGCATCGTTATAACCATTGTTTCAAGGTGTCGGAACAAAAGTGAAAGTACTTTCAGACTTCAGGTCTTTCTCTTCAAAAAGAAAACGTACCTTGTCTTTTAGAATCTTTTTTTTTTTAGAATCGATTCTTCATAGATCAAATAAATTCTGTAAAACTTTTTAAAATGATGTCTTGGCATTACGATTCCTGATATGATGCACAAATCTCCTTCATTTAGAAACATTGTCCTGGAGAATGGCTCAGAAGAGGGTAAAATCAAGGCACCGAAACCCATGAAAACAGGCACCACCATTGCTGGAGTGGTTTATAAGGTAACCAGAATATCAAAACATGATAATTTGTCATATGTTGTTTGTCAGACTAAACGTGCGTGTGT
>NW_015543492.1:1332626-1347937 GCF_001515605.1 Sinocyclocheilus anshuiensis
TGTCAGACTAAACGTGCGTGTGTATAGGATGGTGTAGTTCTGGGAGCAGACACAAGAGCCACCTCTGAAGAAGTAGTGGCAGATAAAATGTGTGCCAAGATTCACTACATTGCACCTAACATATAGTAAGTAACAGTAAGGATTAAAAAATGGGCTTTAAAAAAAATTGAATGTCAGATGTACATAATTTATAAAGTAAATAATTATACACTCTAAAAAATGCTGGGTTAAATATAACCCAGCATTTTTTAGAGTGTAAAACTTATTAAAAATCATTCTATGTTATTCTTGTTAGTTGTTGTGGAGCAGGGACAGCTGCGGATACTGAGAAGACGACAGATATGCTGTCATCAAACCTCACCATTTTCTCCATGAACAGTGGCAGGAACCCAAGAGTCGTCATGGCCGTTAACATACTACAAGACATGCTCTTCAGGTGTGTGCAGACTGTGTATTATTATCTTCACCTGTTGTCACACAAACATTGTTTGTTTTGCATGTATGTTTGTTTGAACCATTGAAGTATAAGGCTGTGTTTTATGTGATATCTCTCTCTAATGTTGATAATGTTTCTCAGGTATCGAGGTATGATTGGAGCTCATCTAATTTTAGGGGGTGTTGACTGCACTGGCAGTCACCTGTACACGGTTGGCCCTTATGGGAGCATGGACAAGGTGCCGTATCTAGCCATGGGTATGTGACATCCAATTGATGAATGATCAACTTATTAGTTAAGAATGTGCTAATTGAGATCAATATGCATTTCTGTTAGATGAAAATATATAGTAATGCTGCACATTTAACTGATTTTCAAAAAGCTGTAGTCTTGAATGTTACTTGTTCTGCTTTCACAGTGGAAATTCATACAATAGATTTTTTTGCATATATGTGATCAGTTCTCAAGTGAATAATCACAGCTATGTTTCTGCGTTTTAAGGATCTGGTAAACTGCCTGCTTTGGGGATACTGGAGGACAGATTCAAAGGAAACATGGATGTAAGTTGCTTTTTTGTTAAAACCTCCTTATTGTACGTTTTTTATTGTCAATATTACTGTTCCTGTAGCTCAAGGTGAAGTAAAATGCAAGGTATTTTCTAAACTCAATAAGTTGGTTCAAGCATTTAAGGGGTCATGCATTGCATTTTTAATTCTTTGATAATGTTTCCTGAGGTGCACTTATAATGTTAGTATGATTTTTACATCAAATATTGTCATAATTTAGAAATAAAAAGCCATTGGAAGGGGCGTGTTGAGCTCTCTCAAAAACCTTTACTACGTTTTTTTCTATTTCAGCTGTTGAGATTAACTAATCATGGAGAGTGTTGATTATAGCATTATATTTAGATCTACTCCTGTCGCATGAAAGGTTGCAGCGATGAGCATTGTAGCCGATGACAGACTGTTGAGCGCATGAATGCAGTGATCTCGTCATTGCAACACGAGTTTCACACTTTCACAAATGCTTTCATCATAACTAATAGTGCAAACACGATGTAAAGGGAGCGTTCTTTGATCGCTTTCTGTATATAATTTAAGATTAGGCATTAGAATGAACACGGTCACTTAGCCTATTATGTTGTGGTATTACTGTCAGGTCCATATCTATAATTACTTCCCTAGGAAAGTAATGTTTTTTTTAGTCCAGTTATCCTGTATTGCTCTTCTCTCCTTCTCATCTCACTAACACTCCAGTGGGCGGGGCCAAAGACGTGATGATGTAGAAGTAGGCGTTGATCTGATTCTGCAGAGGCGGGCTTTCGTTGCACTGTTATGTCATAATGTGACAAAATCTGAAACAAGTCGTTTTCTGATTTTGGTTTCAATAAAAGCTGTTTTTAGACTAGCAAGGACGTTTTGAGCTCTGAAACTCATGGGATGTTTTTATAGCACATTGACCTCTTACATGTCAAAACATCAAGGAAAATTTGATTTCTCAATTCATGACCCCTTTAACTTGAAAAGCATATTCTACTTGTGTGCTCAATTCAAATATGTAGAAATGAAAGCTCTAACTTACAAGTATTACTTTGGAATGTTATTTACAATGCAGTTCTCAAGTATTGATTCCAAAGAAGCTATAGTTTATCCACAAATGAGTACTTTTCAGTGGTATAAAAGTGCAATTTTCACTATTTCTTTTGCAGATGTTGCTGTCAAGTTCTGTAACTTGTTTGGCAATGCCTGAAGTTCATTTTCCAGTTAGAATTATTTGTGTGTGTGAAAAAAAAAAAGTAATCGCTTGTCACCATTATCATGTTTTATGTGCCAGGTGCTGAGGTCCATGTGTGTGGCTCTGACTTTTGTTTCCTAAATAAATATTTAAAGGTCATGTCTCACAGATTAGACAATAAGAATTTAGTTCTTGAGCCGATTGGTTTAAAATGTGCCTTAAAGATTTTTTTTTGTAATGTTTCGAGGTTATTTTTTAAATCCCATTGCATAGATTTGCAAGTTAAAGTTAAACTGAAAGGTTTTAGCATTACTTATTATATCAATATTATATCACAATGTAGATTTGACTTTATCTTATGAAAAAATTGTGTGAAAAATTTTTCATGCTTTTTTTTTTGAGTAAACTGTACTTTACATTTTGTTTAGTGCATAAAACTACATCTTTCTGTCACTATATTGTCTTTTATTCAACCTTTAGCTGGAGGAGGCCAAGGCACTGGTAAGCGATGCCATCCATGCAGGCATCATGAGTGACCTGGGATCAGGCAACAACATTGACCTGTGTGTGATTACGAAAGAGGGGGTGGACTATATCAGACCTCACCGAGAGTCCCTTTATAACTATAAGAGGTAAAAAAAAAAAAAATTTTTTTTATAAAATTACACATTTTTACATTTTATAAAATTATATCATGTCACAGCAACTGCATATTTAAAGGTTAGTGTTAATTGTGCCTAATGCCTAATATTGGTAATATATTGATCTCTCATGGTCTCTCTTTTACAGACAGGCAAAGTACAAATATAACTATAAGAGGTAAAAAAAAAAAAATTTTTTTTATAAAATTACACATTTTTACATTTTATAAAATTATATCATGTCACAGCAACTGCATATTTAAAGGTTAGTGTTAATTGTGCCTAATGCCTAATATTGGTAATATATTGATCTCTCATGGTCTCTCTTTTACAGACAGGCAAAGTACAAATATAAGCCAGGTACAACACCTGTTTTAACTAAAACCGTGAATCAGCTGGAGCTGGTGCATGAGACCGTTCAAATGATGGAAACAGCAGGATCCAGTTGAGCCATGAAATACACTGTGATGTCATAATGTGATCTGGAAGTTACTGTTTTGACAAACAAACGTGAAAAAAGACAGATCATGCTGTAAATGTGTTTTTTTGTCTGATGTTTGTTCGCATAATTCCATGGCTGCGAGTGGACTGATGATCATCAATAAACTACTACAATTTCCAGCATATGCCCCACATATCATTTAAAAAAAAAATGTTTTAGAAACAAAGATCTGTTTTAGTAAACGCAACAGAACTTAATAAAAAAAATGCAACACAAATAAATTCCAAGGACATTTTGTGCAATATTGCTATTATTGGTTATTTGATATGCTCAAATGAATGATTAAAGCCAAATTAAAGAGCTTTCAAAACAATAACGTAAAAGTGTAGTATGTATACTGTGTAAAGATCACTGTGTTGCAAATCATACTTGGTCCTTGTGTTCCATTTCGAAAAGTGGGCATGCTACATATATATACACACACACACACACAAAACACCCATATGTATTAAACTAAACGACATTTAAAGGAAAGAGCAAAAAAGGTCAGCCTTTAATTGGACAACTGAACAGCATATTAGTTCTGATACATAGTATAGGGACAGTTCATTTAGGCTAAATGCATTCTTTTTTATAATATAATTTGTTCTGCAGTTCCATGCATTAAACTCATTATGCATTAATGCATTAAATTTATTGCAATAGGGTGTTTCCACGTTTACGTTTCCGCATTTTCCCAATGTTTCACCTGGTCTTAACCTGCATCGGATGAATCTACACAGATACCGAGGACGCTGAGAGACTCGCGCTCCTATTGGACAGCCAGCTTTATACAGAGCCTTTTCCTCAGACAATCTCAAAGTTATCATATTTATCACAAACACTCTCAAACAACATATAGACAAATAAAAGAAATGCATTTACAGCAATTATTCGAAGTTATAGATTATAGTTTTTCAAAGATATTTTCTGCTCGTAATCGAAACTAAGAACTACTAAATCTTTCGGTTTCGAAATCATTGTCTTCCGTGTTTCCTTCATGTAAAATACTTACACTTCGGCCATTTCGCCTTTTACTGTCTGAATTACTTTAATCGTACTTTCTTTATATAAAGAATGGCTCTTTTGGATGTGAGTGGATATAAACATAATTCCGCGTCACAGCTGGGTTTTAAGCAAACGCATCTTCTCGACCGACTGAATCACTATAGTTTCGGGACCAAATGCCAGGAGTTCGCGGTACCTGTTGGGGTTGATGTAAGTAACTTTAGTGATATCAATTCTTCACTAAATCTTAGAGACCCATTATTGTGATAGACAGCATAAAAACACACATTTTGTGAGAAAATAACTGAAGAATGCTTGAGTTGCACCCAAACATGTTGAACAACAGGTTAGTAAAAAAATATCCCTTGATACATAAACCTTTATTTTTCTAGTTTTGTAGACTATCTTCAGCAGTTGTAGAGCAGGTAATATTTAATTAAAATGGCATTTTAAAGGTTTTTGATTAGCTTAGGCAAGAATATTGAGAATATGTCTTGTGTCTAGGGTTAATTTGCTTATTGAAACATAGGGGGCAGAGTCTCAGCAACAGCAAAAACAAACATTTAAGCAAAATAAATTAGCCTGCCTTGTAACATATTCTGTGTTCCCATCAGCCCTCCAAGTTTCTGAAATCATGCAGTTGCGAGGATGGCGTTTCCATAGATCTGAATCATGGCACCACAACCCTGGCATTCAAGTTCCGTCATGGAGTCATTGTGGCTGTTGACTCCAGAGCATCAGCTGGAAAATACATAGGTAAGTGGGTTAACTCTTCCATGGAAGCAAGCTGATTTTACAACTACACCATAGTACAAAGCATGCCATTCATACTGAAAACAGCATTCAGAATAACACACAATTGCCAAACTGTGTTTTTTCTATATCATGATGTTTCTTCCAATGTGTTGCAGCATCAAAGGAGGCCAATAAAGTGATAGAGATCAACCCTTACCTGCTGGGCACCATGTCAGGCAGCGCTGCAGACTGTCAGTACTGGGAGAGACTGCTGGCGAAAGAGTGCAGGTCTGTCTCAGCATGCTTCTGAGAGCCGTGAAGCATCTGCTCACTGGATGAAGTTACCAGTTTGTGTTTGTGTTCAGCTGTGTCAGGAAATGTATTCGGTTTAAAGCCTTGGTTAAAGATTGTTAGAAGAAAGATTGAAAGATTTAAAGGAATGCTCACACTGTTGTTGAATTGTTTAACTAACTTTCTTAACACTAAATAATATTTTGAGGAATGTTTTAATTATTTCAGTTTCTATACAATAAAATTCCAATGGGATCTGAAACCTTTAAACTCCAAAAAGGACATAAAAGTATGAAGTGATGAACAGATTGAAATTTAGGTCTTTGTTCTGTCTCATATCAAAACATTGTTCAACACACGCATACACAGATTACATAAAATATGGCAAAACAAACCTCAAGTGTCAACTAATACTAAACCTCATTGGTTTCTCGCATGTCACGTGACCAAATGTCATGATGTTTGAGGATCATGTTCATCATATTTGGTGTGAAATCGCATACTCGCTGAGTAGGCACTTCTAAGTACTTACTTCACAACTATTTCTATATGACATGAATGTGTGTAGTATGAATATAATCTGGATGTGCTACGTTCGTCATGTTGTCATTATCAATTGACCTACAGTTACAGTTGTCACTCACAAATCCTCTCTCTTGGCCTCATGGGACAGTGAAGTATCCAGTGGATGCACACTTCAGAATATCATCGAAAGTAATAGGTCATCTGACAAGATTTGCTTCATGAATACTGTGAATTTGGACATATTACTCATTCACGAAAATCTGGAATCTGAGGGTGCAGAAAAATCAAAATACTGAGAAAATCACCTTTAAATTGTCCAAATGAAGTTCTTAGCAATGCATATTACTAATCAAAACTTAAGTTTTAATATATTTACAGTAGGAAATTTACAAAATATCTTCATGGAACATGATCTTTACTTAATATCCTAATGATTTTTGGCATAAAAAAAAAATCAATAATTTTGACCCATACAATGTATTTTTGGCTATTGCTACAAATATACCCCAGCGACTTAAGACTGCTTTTGTGCTCCAGGGTCACATATGTACACACAAATGTACCACAATCACTATGTGATTTTATCTGAAGAAATTCAAATGTGCCGAAGCTCATTATGTTCTGTTGATTCTTATGCTTGCTCGTTCTGTTGTGACAAACACAATGTCACCCTGTTGCTGTTTGAACCACCGCTATTCTTCTTTAATATATGAAGTATTTGTGTGTTTTAAAAACAGACTTTACAAACTCCGTAACAAGCAGAGGATCTCCGTGTCTGCAGCCTCCAAACTGCTCTCCAACATGATGCTGGGATACAGAGGCATGGGCCTGTCTATGGGGAGTATGATCTGCGGCTGGGACAAACAGGTGAAGTCTGTCTGTCTATACGACTGCTTTTGTGTTTTTTGCTTATTTGCATATTTTCAGAGTGTTCTCAGTTAAGCATTTTATACAATGCAACAATAAAATAAAAAAATACAATAATTGTAAAGCTCTTAGTAAGGTCTTGTGGCACAATCATGCATACACATAATCTACAGTTATATTCATGTTACCTCTTTTCCCTCACATCAGGGTCCAGGCCTGTACTATGTGGATGATAATGGCACTCGTCTCTCCGGCCGGATGTTCTCCACTGGCTGTGGGAACAGCTATGCGTATGGTGTAGTGGACAGTGGTTATCGTGAGGATATGACTGTGGAGGAGGCGTATGAGCTGGGCCGTCGTGGTATTGCTCATGCCACACACAGAGACGCTTACTCCGGTGGCGTGGTCAACCGTAAGTACCAGCAATGCACTGTAAAAAATGATTGTGATTTTAACAGTAAAAGACTGTAAAAAGGCTACAATAAAAACCTGTTAATTGGTTATCAGTAAGTTTCCATACTATATACGGTGAATAACTGTAATTACATTTAATGTAATTTTACAGTAAAGTACTGTTAAAATTACGGTTTTTGGAGGTGAAAAAGAAAAAGTCATTGTATAATTTACAGTGAAAAACTGTAAATTGACACTCCCAGAATTCCCTGCATGACACTTCATATTTTATGTTTTTTCGTTGAAATAACATGTTTCTTCTTAGTTTTTTCTTATCAGTTATACATTAGGGTTTAATCTTACATCTAATGTTGTTAAATGAATGTTTATTGCATTATTTCAGTATCATGTGTGTCACCATGATGGTGTTTAGTGTTTGTGTGAATGACACTGTGCACACTCTATGTATATATATTAGAGTATTTTCCTTCTCAGCTTTTGGAAGAGCTGTTTGTGATGAGCTTTGGTTCATCATGTGACTTTCTCATCACCACCTGTTTTTGGTGGTTATCAGCATTTCAATGGTTTAAAACAGATATTAGTACTTCAATATGCTGGTTTATTAACATTACATCAGTTAATGAAATACGTTTTCTTTATTGTGAATTTAAGCTAAATCTGTAAAACCTAAAATGTTTCTACCATATTTTTAACGGTGAAGTTCTGGCAACCACAGCTGCCGGTATTTTACCGTAAATGTCACAGATTTTTTTTTACAGTGTGTATTACAAACTGGCTAGCAATGAATCTGAATCTTAACATTAATATAAAAATGTAAGAATATTGAGCTGCAGTGATGTGCTATTATGGTTCAACCAAAATCTGTAAGAAGTGTGAATTTGTCCCTGACAATAAAACAAAACAACCCCAGTACAAGAAATTACACTAAGCTTTGTATTTCTGTCCTACATTATTGTTTTCTTAATTCAATAATGTACGCTATTGTTGCATAGTTTTTGTGTGTCATATTTAAGAGATGAAGTCTTCACATATGTTTTCTCCTCTTAGTGTACCACATGCAGGAGGACGGCTGGATCAAGGTGTGTAAGGAGGACGTGTCAGAGTTAATCCACAAATATAAGAAGGGAATGTTCTGATCTGATCTCTCATTTATCTGACAGTAAATATTAAACTGTTATCAAATCAAAGACACTTTTGGTGCATTCTTTATTATATATTTGAATAGTATTTTCTGTAACTATCTGTCTCAGTGAATAAAAAATGAACTTAATTCACTTATGTTACAGGACAAATATAGCTCCGTGTTTGTGATGACTTTTTGTGCTTATTCTACCCATTTTTGTATGTGGTTCCAACTGGGTTATTCTCTGGGAACTGTGCAGTGTGTGCCAGAAAAATTCAGAAAAATAATTTCATTTGGAAAGATTATTGCTGATTATTTTTTAAGGGGACCACTATAGGCAGTGCATCCTCCCCAATATTCAGACTAGTGGTGAACAAATATGGGATGCACAGCTTCTTTTTTTTTTTTACTTTATAGACCATGAAATAATATTTTAATTTCAATATAGCTTACTTTAAAGGGGACCTATTATGCCCTTTTTACAAGATGTAATATAAGTCTCAGGTGTCCCCAGAATGTGTCTGTGAAGTTTCAGCTCAAAATACCCCACAAATCATTTATTATACCATTTTGAAATGCCTATTTTGAGTGGAAGCAGAAACATGCTGTTTTCGTGCATGTAAGCACACACACAGAAAGCGGCTGTCACTCGGCATGTCAATATTGAACTAACAAAAATAATAGATTTGTGTATTACCTACCGCTGTCGCTGTTACAGTTTCTTTTTTGCTAACAAGCATTGTTCAATACTGAAGCCACATTTTCAAAACTGTTCACATCATTCAGCGGTAGTCTAGAAATCTATGCTAAACAAACTGAATCATTTTTCATTGCTTTCAGACTAAATGCATTCAATGACCACATTTATCAAAATCTACAAACACTTTTGTCATTCATATACTCCTCAACCTGCAAAACACTATATATTTTCAGCACATTTTTCAGTTGCTAACACACTGCTTTCAAAACTGATAAAAGAACATTCAAATCGTAACAATGGCAAACTCTGTCCATTTCTGCAGGAATTATATTGAAATATAAAATCTTAGCAGAATATTTACTGTGAAATTGAATAATAATGATTCCAAACACAACTAACTGCAATTTCAGCTGAAAGCCAAGCCAGATGTCCTATTTGTAGTGTTTTTCTGTGGTATTTTTGATAAACAAATAGGATGGATGCCTTCAGAATGATTTTGTTTGGAAACATGGATCAAGGAAGACACATTGGTGGGGAAAAAAGAGTGGCAGAGAGAGGGAGGACTAGAACCCTCACAGTACTGTACATCCATCCATCCATACATTCCATACATTTTCCTAAGCGCTTGTCCTATTTAGGGTCATGTAGAGGCTGGAGCCTTTCCTGGGTCACAGGCAAGAAAACACCCTGGACAGATGGCCAGTCCATCACAGGGATGACAAACACACACACACACACACACACACACACACATACACATTCATATTCACACTCACTTACAGTCTCCAGTTCACCTGTCCTGAATGTCTTTGGATTGTGGGAGAAACCCAGAGGAAACCAACATCAACACAGAGAGAACATACAAACTCCACAGAGAAAGGCCTCCTGGAGCAGCTGGGACTCCAATACTGCACATACCTCATTATACTAGACATGCTGTTGATGTTTTTTTTTTTTATTTTTTTATTATTGCTTCAGGAAATTATGTTTTTATTTTATTTTTCACAAGTACATTTTGTAAATGTTGATGTGGTTTTGTTTATGGTATGTAAAGAAATAGGGTCAGTAATACAGTCAGTAAAATGAAAATGTGTTATTCTTATCCTATAATGAAATACTTGTGACAAATCATTCAAACTTCAAAGATAAAAGTTCATAGTTTATGTAATGCTCCGTGTAGTTAATGTTTTTTCGATCAGTGTGTTGAAGGAGTGGAATCCTGGATTCATCACGGCCTTCATAAAATATATTAATTATCCTTTTGCATGATTATTGATCAAGCTATTAATTAGTATTTAACCTCATAGATTGTTAGTTGATTGAATAAAATTATTGTTTACCATACACCAGTGAATAGACATTGAAAATGTATGTGTATTTACAGTAATATCTTTCTCTCCCTTTAGTGAGTAGTTGGAATGTGTAACTAGGTTTTTTATATATGCTGACTTTTTATTCTCTCCATTTAATTTTCCTGTGCTGTATTGATTAGTCATTCTGTTCACCTGCCATTCTATTAATTAACTCATTATAGTCCTTGTGTTCCTGAGTTCCTTGTTCCTGTCTCCATCAATGTGAAGGTGTTGTGTTCTCCGGTTTAATGAGTGAGTTTTGAATGAAAGACTATTCTGATTGTATCTTTGTGCGCTACTTAAACTGTGCAACATTAACTAAGATTAATAAATGCTGTGTAAGTATCGTACATGTTAACTAATATAGTTATTAACACGAGTAAGTATACAAATATGTAATATCATTATCTTGGTATTTGACATGGTTCAAAATAGAGACCAAACTTATTGCTATAGTCTGAATGTGACAGTGATATGGATAGTGTCCGTAAAAGAGACTTAGATGTGTGATTCAGGTCCATGTACACACACAAAACTCTAGACACCATTACAATTATGGAAGCTCAGTAACCTTGGAACAACACGAACATTATGAATGTCCTCTTTTTAAAGTTAAAGCCTTAAATCAAGCATTATTAAAAAGACTACTCTTATCTACATTGTTTCACTTAAAAATTAGATGAAGGCCTTTAGTTGCTAGGTAGAATTGAGTGTAACAGGCTGTGATTTGCTGTATTTGGTGACTAGAGAAAAACAGCTGATGGAAACTTCTCATCTGTGTGAGAAGGAATGTTTGGGCGATTTATCAATGAATTAGTGGTTTTAATAAAAGTACTAAGAATTTGACAATGGCAAGTCACTGATTACAGCGAAATAAATGTATATAAATTACTATATATTAATTTACTTATTAATCTACAGCAGCAAACAGCTATGTTTGAAACTTTGTTTTAAAGTAAAAAAATACTTGCTGTAATTTTTTTAAAGGCCATATCGGGGAATAGAGATAGCTGGATCCGCCACAGCCACAGTTCTCATCTATCATTTTCTTTGGAATATGCTTTCACAAAAGAGTGACCCTTAAGAGCTCTTTAAAGTGCTAAATGATATTTTTCTGGTGTCATATATCTGAGCAGCTCAACACTCTTCCTTCTGTCTTGTGTTCATTGTGAATATACCACGACATTTCACCAACAACATTTCTACAAATTCTGCACGCCTGCAGTGGTGAATACAGTCATTTTGATTCTGAATAATATTTCATATCAACTTTGGGAAAGAATCATGCTTTTTAACATCATAGATAAGATTCTGTTGAATTCGAAGCAAAAGTTCATTAATAGATTCTGATGAAATATGGATACTGTTTTGACAACAGAAAGACACATTCACCACTTGCCACTTTTTGTGAAGTTTATTTAATTTTAAAGAATCAAAATAAGATTACAATGTTCTGAAGGCAACCAATTTACAAAAACTTAATTTAGATTTAGTAACCTCAAATCAAGGAAAATATCTATAGTTTACTGTACTGTACAGATGTTCATGTAAAAGTTCATTAGTACAGTATCTTAAACATTACAAGAATCAATATTATTCTGTAGTTCAACTTATCTAAATTATGTAAAACAAACAACAACAAAAAAGTATACAAACAGAAAAAGCCCAATAATCCCATTCAAGAAATAAAATATGAAGCCTACATATTGTCTAATTTCATTGATGGAATAGTCCAATTCCACAATTCATCCAGAGTTAGCGTTATTTTAAGTTTTCCATGACTTGTTAGCCTTCCCCTGATTTATTTCATATTTTATTTCTCACAGAAATAGTCTCATCTCATGTGACTGCTATAATATACTCTGACTGACTATAAACACATTCACAAGTTTCTCTTTTTTACAGTCAGTACTGATATCACACATCCTGCAAATTGATCAAACTTGCAAATCAATTATTTGCATTCTTGGTTTTCTCTGGTTTTGTCACCAAAGAGAAATATATAAATTTTACAATTAAGTTCTGAGATCAACATGTCATCTTAAAATGAACAAGTTCGAACAATTAAAGAAAAACAGAAGATGAGCATAAAATGTGATGAAACAAAAACTTTGCAGATGTAATTAATGTAGAACCCTAATATAGATCAATCCTGTCACTGAAATCTATGATCCTGTGTGTTTGTGTGTTATAAGCACGATGGACAGCAGGATAAGCATCATTTTTACTTCATCTCTTGCACTCATCTGGTCTCCTAAAATGGCAAAAACATATTACATTTAATTGATTTCACATGACTGAAACAGTTGCACTAATGAATAATAATAATAATATTAATAATACACTTACATCTTTATGCTTTTGGATCTGAATGAGCGGAGCTGTTTGAACCATCATCAGATGCTAGAACAGAAAACACAAATTACAATTATCATGACAGCTACACCACACAGTTGCACAATTTCTTTTTTATTAGATCTATTTAAAGAAAGATATTGTAGAACTATGCATATATTTCGACTTACTCTTTGATTTTACATTACCAAAATTTTAGAAATATTAACATATTACTATTAACCACATCATGAATGGCAGAGCCCATCTGTTATTAATAAATATCAGATGGAGATTATGAAAAACTTACCATTGACAGGTTTAAAGCCTGAAAAACAGAAATCCACAAAGATGAAATATTAGCACACAAATGTGTAAAACATACAGTGTAGTCGATAGTGATAATAATAATATCTGAGTCTCTCTCACCTTTCTTTTTCTGGTAGACCTTATACCCAGCAACACCAGTGACAACCAACAGGAGGACACCAGCAACAGCAGCAAGAATGATGCCGATGGGGACAGAAGCTGAAGAATCTGATCAAATGAAAACATCAGGTTATTAAAGACTCTGACAATCTTAGAAACTGGTACAGGTTTCAGATTTCAGCAGATACAAAAACAACATCTATGACTATGATATCTGCAGTACATTAGCACAGACTAATCAGAGACTGGCAATAGCAAATGATTTCCATTAAAGGGGTCATATGATGCGATTTCAAGTTTTCCTTTCTCTTTGGAGTGTTACAAGATGTTTGTGAATAGATAAGACCCCTGAAGTGTTTCATGGTCTACTCATCCAGACAATCGCTCTCACCGTAGTTAGTTTTGATCTTGTCCTCCGTCAGAATGCTGCTGATGGTTTCACCCTGATGCTCCACCACACAGCTGAACTTGTTGTTCTTCAGCTCATCAGGTGTAACTGTGATGGTGCTCGTCACCTGAAAGGTCCCATCCTCATTGGGAATAAGTTGTCCAAGATCCACATCCTCAATATGATCTTGTCCGTTTTTCTGCCAGGTGACTGTTACTCCACTGGGGTAAAAACCTGTAGCATGACACGAGACTGAAGACGAGGAAGACTTCTGCAGCAGAGACACCTGAGGAGAGACTGAGAGAGAGAGAGAGAGAGATTAAGATAAACAAAAAGAAACAGTGAAATTGAAAGAGAAAATTAGCCATAGTCTGCAACATTCAAATAAAACAAAGCAAATCTATAAGGTTGCTGTATATTTCTTCTCTTTATCTGTTGTTGTAGTCCTGAGATCACATCAAGAGCTTTTATCAGCCAAATAATCGGTTATTAATCCGACTGACGGCTCAAGCAGATTGAAAAGCTTTGATGTAAACACCTCAATCGATCCGACTGAGCTGGGTCTGAAGGATATTTCAATCAGAATAATAAAAGGGGTGGTGTAGACCTAAAATAATCTGATCAATAGAATAAAAATCAAGCATCTTCTCAGATTGAAATAAACCTTGTGAACATGTGCAGTGCCATGAAGCACATGTATCAAAGCCCTTTTATAGATCTATTTACATATGTTTTACTTCTTATGAATGTGCAAGTTTGTTTATGTCTTACGAACTGGTCAGTGAAGGAGACTGAATATTGAATGAATATTTCCTGAAAAAACAGCTCTTCTGACATGTTTGTCAGCTTTCCTTTTAGGTATGTCATCAAGACAAAGATGACAGTTATACTTCAGTGACATTATAGCAGTTATTTCTAGCGGTGTCTGATGCTCTGCGCATGTGCTGACGTCTTGTTTGGATACACAAATGAGCATTTAAACGAAAATGTGAATTGGATTGCAAAGGGTTTATATAAACACAACTTTCAGAATCTGAAATCGAGTGGATTCGTTCAGATTGACAACAATGAGTGCATGTAAACATATCCATCTTTTAGATTATTATTCTAATAAATAATAAGGGTTTGACTCCTGGCCTCATGTTTGTGTGAAAATCAGTTGGGTGTAGTGTTACTATATGATAAAAATCCCTCACAAATACCTGCTACGCATGTATATTAATACAACAACACGTAAGAATATGTATGATTATATCTTAAATATCAAAATGTGATTCGAATAACCTCTTAACGTCCTGCACGCATTTACATCATGTTTTAGTTTTTAAGCAAGTGAATGCAGACAGAGTATAAAGACAGGGAGTGGAAAGGAGATATAGTCACATATAACCAAACGTTTTGTTGTATACAGCTGTTCTATTTCCTGGTGAAAAGGTAAATGCTGTAACGATGAGTGCTCACTATGCAGTGATTATCAAAGCAACTGATATTCCTACCGTTTCTCTCCAGAGTGTCCTTCCCATATCTCACATACTTCTGCAGCCACTCAATGCATGTGTTCTCCAGATATGCTTTCTGTTGTTCTGCAATAGCTCTATTAGCCTCCCATTTGTGTTTGGTAATGACAGCTTGAGGACTAGCAGCGGTCCAGGTGAGGGAGCTCTTATCCAGACTGACGAAGTCCTCTCCATCATAACCAAACTGGAAGTATCCTCGTTTGGTGCCATCATCATTCAGCTCACAGCCGTACATCAGCTGCCACGAGTGAACACCTGAGAAGAGAGAAACAACATGATATATCACACTCACCATTCTTCATCTCTTCTAATATAACCTAAAGACTTGATGATTGA
>NW_015543493.1:0-194 GCF_001515605.1 Sinocyclocheilus anshuiensis
CTTTAAAGTTGTCCAAATGAAGCTCTTAGCAATGCATATTACTAAACTGCTGTCCTCTTCTGCTGCTCCTGTGAATTTTCTTCACAAATAAAACAAGAACCATCAGTGACCAATTCCCCACACCACAAACTGATAATAACTTCATCACGACTAATACACACTCTCTCTCCTCCTTCTCTCCACTCTCGGAGACG
>NW_015543493.1:348-526 GCF_001515605.1 Sinocyclocheilus anshuiensis
TCACAGTATCAACACCTCTCTTCATACTGGTACATTTCGCCCAGCATTTAAGCAGGCTCAGGTAAGCCCACTGCTTAAAAAACCCTCTCTAAATCCAGCACTTTTAGAAAACTACAGACTACAGACCCTTGTACCATTCATTGCAAAGACACTTGAGCGAGTTGTGTTCAACCAACTC
>NW_015543494.1:0-164 GCF_001515605.1 Sinocyclocheilus anshuiensis
CAAAATAATGTTATGATTATAATGTTGGAATAAATGTTGTGTTTGGGGTAAACAGCCATGGATCAGTAGCGGACTGCTGTGTGAAAGCTGCTTCCTCTCTCACAAGAGTCACCTAAGAGGGGAATTCCCCCCATTTTCAAAAATGAAATTCAGGCCCTGAATAA
>NW_015543494.1:260-3023 GCF_001515605.1 Sinocyclocheilus anshuiensis
TATAAATGATAAAAAGAAGGCTTTAAAAAGATCGGTATCGGTGATCGGTATCGGCAGATACTGCTTTCTATGATCAGCGATAGGTGATCGGCCTCAAAAATCCTGATCGGAGTACCCCTACATTTAAGCTAAACGTTTTCAAACTTACAGTGTACACTACAGTCTCCGAGCTCACAGCGTCCCAAACACAAATAATTTTTATATATTTATTTATTTATATTTTCATTGTCTGGCTATCTGGGATTTCGGTATGGAGTTAAAGGTTAGGATTATAATTTTTTTTGGTAGTATTATATCACATTGTGAGTGTATATTAGCACCTTTTGTTGTTTTCTCGTGGTATCTGATAGAGCGTTTGGACGCGGAAGTGGTGACGCTTGACGTCAGACTTAACAAGCGGATAGGAAACACTGGTGAGTGTTCAGTGCAGCTTTTGCTTACATCGGTCATTCTCAAAATATGGTGACAGCCCTTGAATGTTCCTTAACTGATTGATTGATTGAATGATTGATTGTTTGATTTAAAAATTTGATATTTAAGAAACACAATATAACAGGCATCATTCCATACCCATCTATAAGTTTATTAACTATTCTAAAATATTTTGACTCTAAATTGTTTTGCAAA
The DNA here is from genome assembly GCF_001515605.1 of Sinocyclocheilus anshuiensis. Lineage (NCBI taxonomy): Eukaryota > Metazoa > Chordata > Actinopteri > Cypriniformes > Cyprinidae > Sinocyclocheilus > Sinocyclocheilus anshuiensis. Next base: position 888 of record NW_015543494.1, read on the forward strand.
ATAAAAAATAATTTAAAAACAATATTTCAATTTGGCAGGTGCATGAAAAATTCCTTGTAACAGGATTGATTTTAAAGTACTTTTACTCGTTTAGAAATCACTCAATGGTCTAGGACTAGGGATGCAACGATTAACCGCCAGCCGGTTGAAAATCGATTTAAATATGTGAGGATTCAAATCGGTTAAGATGCTCAACAAATCGCGATTCATTTAGGGGTAGGAGTTTATATGAATGCATGTCTGAGGGGAACTTACTGTTTTTAGAAAAGTTTAGATGGTATTTTTTCTTTTCATCTTGCCTCTGTATAATGCATATTAAAGTTCATAAGTGCAGCGCTGCTTTGTTTACAGCGGTAACCAAGAAAACGCTTTAAGCGCCACCTGCTGGCAGAGAGTGAATCTGCGTCTCGTTCAGCTCGTCTGCTGCTTCTGTTTCATGCAGATATTTTTTTATGTATAGTTTCACAAAACTGTCAAATCATTCTGTTTTTGCTTCAGATTTCGAAATTATTCGATCTAATTTAGATGTATGCAGCATCTTTGTTTGGATCATGATTAAAATGTAGTGGTTGCCTCTAATTTTAAATGGAAAGAGCACAGACAAAGCCTTATTTTGTTTATATGAAGAGATTTATTTTATTTGTGTTACTTATTTCAAAATTTCAATTTAGTTTTGTTATTTACATGTACATTATATTTAAGTTTTGTTATTTAGCAGATGCTTTTATCCAAAGTGACTTACAACTGAGGACAAAACCAACAAAAGAGCAATAATATGCAAGTGCTATAGTATATTATTCAATTTCACAAAGAAACGTGCAGAATTTTGTCCAAGCAATAATAAAAGGACACATTTAATTTATAATTTGTCTTAAATCTCATTTTGTTAATGGGCCTCCTGATCGCCATGTGGGTCAGTGCTCTGACACCAGACAACTATCACTCTACCCTACAGCTAAAGATTTTTCTAACACACCTTACACAACATATACAGTAGGGTTGTGACGGTGAGGAAATTTTCCCACCGGTTAATCGACGTGTGACAACACCTGTAATACCGATATCACCGTGGCGGCGGCGGCGGGGGTGTTCCCTCTTTTCCTCGCTTTCCTTCGTTTTTAAATAGCTTGTAAAAGCGGCATGCGCATTTTACTTTCAATTTCAAATAGTGGCAATTTGGCATAAAGCAATTGTTCACTTGAATTTCCCCTCTTTTCCTTCGCTTTTAAATAGCTTAAAAACGCCGTGCGCATTTTACTTTCACTTTTGAATTAGCGGCAGTTCAGCGTCATTTGCTTGAATGCAACAACAAAATACAACGTCAACTCACTTTAGTCTGTCTATATATAAAACATAACTTTTATTAACAAAACAAATAAAAATACACCATGCTATAGGCAGGCCATGCCTAATATAAAATAACAAATAATTACATCAAGTTTAAATAGCCTATTTCCAGTTTTGTATACCTAAGTAAACATGTATAATATATAACCAAATAAATAAAAAACGTAGAACGTTTTTTAGCAAAACGAGTAAGAAAGCTTGGAGGCACGGCATACACCTTGATGTCAAATAAAATAAATAAATGACAAAGTTTAAATATAGTAAAAATCAGCAAACAATGTGGAACCAATTAAATAAGAAACAAATGTTTAAAAAAATTCCAAAATCACCTCAGATACAATTAAATAAGAAACGAATGTTTAAAAAAACTTCCAAAATCACCTTAGATAAACGGTAAAAGTCAACAGGCTTTTCAAAATCCAAAATATTGTCAAACAGACGCTTTTGCATTTCGTTTAGAAACTAAATCATCCGCGATCGTCTAGTCAGTCTCACCTCACTCTTCTTGTCTGTCTCACCTCACTCTTCTTGTCAGTCAGCTCGACTCGCTCTTCTCACTGGACAAATAAAATCTGATCTGTGTGATGCGACTATCGTTCGTCACGCTGCATTGAGTAGCCGCATTCAGTTTTTAATTGTAGTGTCTGTTCTTTTACTGAACTAAATGATTTTTATTTCTATAAAAAATATTACTTTGTTTTTTCGTTGAGCATGAGCTGTGCACGAGCAGAACGCACATTAATCGAGCGCCGGCCCTGATGTTTATGTAGTATAATTTCACTAAACTAG
>NW_015543495.1:0-157 GCF_001515605.1 Sinocyclocheilus anshuiensis
CTTCCTTAAGCGTAAAGGAGCAACTGTATCTAAAATGCTAGAAAAAGGGAGAGTCCATAGTTTCTGTTACATGATCAAGTTGTTCTGAGGTTTTGGATATGCTAAGGAATTGGGATAAATCAGGAAGATTACTTACAAAGCAGTCTTTTGTGGTAGA
>NW_015543495.1:383-527 GCF_001515605.1 Sinocyclocheilus anshuiensis
GTATTAAATCTAGAGTATGATTTCGACAATGAGTAGGTCCTGACACGTGTTGTCTAACCCCAATAGAGTTCAGACTGTCTATGAATTATGAATCCAATTCATCTTTTTCATTATCAACATGAATATTAAAATCACCAACAATTA
>NW_015543496.1:0-256 GCF_001515605.1 Sinocyclocheilus anshuiensis
ATGCAGCCTTGGTCTGACGCAAGAAGCAAGTCATTTGTAATTTAAGTGCAGTTTCTGTGCTATGGTGGGAATTTCTATGAAATTCTTCATAGAGATCATTTTTTTGCAGGAAGGAGCACAATTGAGCAGACACAACTTTTTCTAAAATTTTAGACATAAAAGGAAGATTTGAGATGGGTATGTAATTTGCCAGTTCACTAGGATCTAGTTGTGGTTTCTTAATAAGAGGCTTAATAACCGCCAGCTTGAATGGTTT
>NW_015543496.1:1128-1251 GCF_001515605.1 Sinocyclocheilus anshuiensis
CGTGTACTGCGTTAGGCTAACCGAGACTTGTCATTTGCACTTACATATTGTTGCTCTTTTGTTAGTTTTAATTGCTTATATTGTCCTCATTTGTAAGTCGCTTTGGACAAAAGCATCTGCTAA
>NW_015543497.1:0-770 GCF_001515605.1 Sinocyclocheilus anshuiensis
TATGACAAACATTTTACTGTCTTAAGTGCACTCATTTATTTAGCCCATACATTAAAATAATAATAATAATAGCTATTATTATTATACATTTAGGTTATGCATTTAGAAGAAGGTTTTATCCAAAACGACTTACAAAAGAGGAACAAATTACTCCAAAGTCAGTCACAAAGCCAGGTTTATTATACAATAATAATCAAGTGCTAAGATTATCACAAAGATTTTGATGCACATCTTTCTTATTAAATCATTGTATTCCACCTCGTACCGTTACAATTGATAGAGAATCACTTAAGACTATTTGCTGTAGGCCTATTTCACATAATAATATGCAATAAAACAATATATAATATGATTCGTTAACACGTAGGCTACCTAGGAGTTTACTGCATGAATCCGTGAGTACAGTTTACAAACCCGAGGGAACGGATTGCGAAAGCGTGCGCACGGATTATGAATTTGTGGGTACGGATTCAAAAACCGAAGATACGGTTTACAAAATCTGAGCGCACGGATTGGAAATTCGTGAGTACGGTTTATTAATCCGTGGGCACGATTTGTTAAACCGAGGGAACAGTTTAAGAATTCGTGAGTACGGTTTATAAACTGAGGGGACGGATTGCAAAACCGTCGCCACGGATTGTTTTTTTTTCTCCTACAGGTGACTTCCCGGACTCCGTAGACTCCAATACAATTATGAAATAATAATTTTATGACGAATAAATCTCTGAGTAAAACTGGCTGTGTCTATAGTATTAAAGACTACACAACAT
>NW_015543498.1:0-799 GCF_001515605.1 Sinocyclocheilus anshuiensis
CACGCTGAGCACTTTGCGCACTTTCTAAAATCCACATAGTGGTAAATGTGCACGCTAAGACTCTGCGCACTTCCTGAAATCCTGTATGGTAAGGGTTACGCGTTATTAGCCTTGTTCCCTTTCTCTGAGTTGGTTTAGACCCCGGTACCTTGGGCTTCGCTCAGCCAGTGTGTCTCTGTCGACATACTTTGGAAGCATCGCTCCCCTCACCATTGAGGGTTATTATGAACATGGTGCTTTCTTTCGAGCATTTGAATTCTCTCCCTTCTGAGGAGTTGGATTCCTCGCTCCGTGGGCTGTTCTCGTGGTAGTGTTTAGCAGTGCTCCCCTTTATCAAAGAGTTGCCTATGAGCACGCTACTCCTTTCTGAATTCAGAGTTCTCCTCTCACGTGAGAGTTGAGTTATCTGTTTTTCCCATAGCACCTGGAACCGGCAACATTAGGCGAACTAGGCCCTTCCTCTGCCTCCCTGGTGCGCTGAGTTTTTGGCTAAGCTTGCAGTACGCTTACCCTTCTGATTTCTAACGAACATGCTGTAGGTCGAGCCCCCTCTCGACTGAGAGCTAGGTGTGTTTCTCCCTCAGCTAGGTAACTTACTGCTAGCCATTCCAGCATTTTACCATAGATCGAGCTGATGGCTTCTCGAGCATTTTGTTCTAGTGATGTACCATTTCCATCTGTGGGCTGCTCTTTCAGAGTGCCACGGGAGCCCCTTAGGACGGTATCTTTAAAATCCATGTTATGGTATGTGTGTATGTGAAGTCTTTGTACACTTTCTAAAATCCACACTGTGGTAAGT
>NW_015543499.1:0-525 GCF_001515605.1 Sinocyclocheilus anshuiensis
TGGTCCTGACAGAAATGGGCAAGCGTAAGGATTTGAGCGAGTTTGGCAATGGCCAAATTGTGATGGCCAGACGACCGGGTCAGAGCATCTCCAAAACTGCAGCTCCTGTGGGGTGTTACCAGTCTGCAGTGGTCAGTATCTGTCAAAAGTGCTCCAAGGAAGGAACAGTGGTGAACCGGCGACAGGGTAATGGGCGGCCAAGGCTCACGTGGGGAGCAAAGGCTGGCCCGTGTGGTCCGATCCAACAGACGAGCTACTGTAGCTCAGATTGCTCAAGAAGTTAATGCTGGTTCTGATGGAAAGGTGTCAGAATAAACAAAGCATTGCAGATTGCTGTGTATGGAGCTGCATAGCCGCAGACCAGTCAGGGTGCCCATACTGACCTCTGTCCACCGCCGAAAGCACCAACAGTGGGCACGTGAGCATCAGGGGGTTTCAGAACCGAAAGCGCCAACAGTGGGCACATGAGCATCAGGGGCTTCGTTTATAAAATGTTGCGCTGAAACCATCCTAAATTTGATCTTA
>NW_015543500.1:0-177 GCF_001515605.1 Sinocyclocheilus anshuiensis
TATATATATATATATATATATAAACTTATTATATGTACAATTTGTATAAATTTACACCTGTAAAATTACATCTAAATGATATATATATATATGGGTCAAAGATGTTAAGATGTCCGCATCAAAAGAAATGAACAAAAGTGATTTTATGTCCATAGAAAGCACATTAAATGTAAGTAA
>NW_015543500.1:769-961 GCF_001515605.1 Sinocyclocheilus anshuiensis
GAAAACAACAACGATTTAAAGCAGTATTACACTTACTGTTTTTATGCTTAAACCCTTTTTCGTCTTTGACCCAAATATATATATTTATTTTTTTCAACTGTACTATATGTATCAACTGTTAATTTATGTAAAATTTACTATTTATATACTTTAAAATTATATTGAAGTTTTGTATTTGATATATTTTATACA
>NW_015543501.1:0-150 GCF_001515605.1 Sinocyclocheilus anshuiensis
TATTCAACAATTCGTCTCCTCCGCATCACCCTGTAGTGCCATTTTAGAGAATATCCGCTGGACGTAAACAGCGTAAAGTCGTAATTTTTTTTTCTTTTGCGCACAAAAAGTATTCTCGTAGCTTCGTATAATTACGGTTGAACCCCTGAT
>NW_015543501.1:377-544 GCF_001515605.1 Sinocyclocheilus anshuiensis
TATTTTTTCTCAGTAAAACACATTTTGTCTTCAATTATTTTCATATTGCATATTTTTCCTATTTTAATTTTTATTTTGAAAAAAAACAATCACATTTAAAAAATATACACTTTTTGATATACCAAAACAGGTAGCCCATCTGAATTAGGACATTTAGGCTATCCATC
>NW_015543502.1:0-552 GCF_001515605.1 Sinocyclocheilus anshuiensis
GTATTTTTCCACCTCCACGATGGGACGAGTGTCATCCATGTCACTTTTTATGTTAATTAGTCACGTGATTGCTGGCTGAGATACAAGTCTCTCTCCCCTCTCCCTCCACCTCCAAATATATATGTAATGTATTTCATGAGGGGGAAAAAAAAATTATATCAAATGTACTTTTGCCATTTTTGGGACTATATTTTTTATTTTATAATTTTTTTCTTCACATTTAGGAACTATATAACATATTACATTTTAATTAGTTATATATCATGCAATTATTACATTTCAGTGTCAATCCATGTTCATTTTTACCGCGAACAATGCGATGTCACTTTAATTCAGCTCGTGCAGCACAGCAAAAATAGACTCTTGGAACGCACTGACGGACCGCAGCCGCGTGCAGTGTGAACGCTCTAATCCGTTAACATGGGTGCGTAAAAAAAAAAACGCAACGCACCCGCACTGCAGACGGAGTATGTGTGAAACAGGCGTTAGGCGCATCAAAGCATTTCACAAGTGTTTTGAGACCCGAATCTGCTTTTGATCGACAGGGTGGGA
>NW_015543502.1:570-954 GCF_001515605.1 Sinocyclocheilus anshuiensis
AATTTGCTCTCCGCGCCGCTTCGCTAAAGATAGGCGCCTAGTCTATTTTTGACGGACGCCGCGTCCAAACCGCACAGCAAATACAAAATAAAAGTCAAAAAATCATGTCAATTTCAAAATAAACACCCTGTGCAAACTCCCGATCGAATTTCACGGTCACATATCTTTGGCAGGAGGCCAGAAATTGACATTAATATTATATATATTTTTTTAATTTTATAATTTTGATTGCAACACTCAAGTACAGAAAAATCACGACACGGAGCACAACGAAAATTATCCGGCTGCAAGAGAAGAATATCTTGCAAAAAGAAAAGAGATGAAAAGGTCATGAATGTTTAAAGTCTTGATCTTGTGAAATGTCAAAGAGAATACAAAGTTTCA
>NW_015543503.1:0-903 GCF_001515605.1 Sinocyclocheilus anshuiensis
TTATTTTTGTAACTGACCAAGTAAGAAATGTAATAACTTCTTCCAATCTACAAATCAATGCTCTAACTGCAGAAATTAAAGTAGTAAAACTTTTTGGCTGGAAAATTGGAAAAATGCAGCAATGCACCGGTGATGACACAGTAAGCAGGGTCTTAAATATTGTGGCAGTAACCCCACCAAACACAACAGTGGCCAAAAGTGATGTGGATTTTTTTTATTTTTGTATGACTCCACATTTCACTTAAATCATCAAAATAAGAAAGGGGAAAAAAAACACTGACCAGTGTTGCCAACTGCTTTCAATTGAAAGTAGCTACAACAATTGCTATATGTTGTTAGATGGAGGTCATAATGGTGAGTTCACTGATCTATATAAATAGTCTTGGAATCTAGCTAAAACAGTTGCTAAATGTTGCTAGATTACGTCAGAATGGCAAGTTCACTGATCTATATACATATATACATATAGATCAGTGGGGGAGTCTTGGAATCTAGATAAGGTTTGTCCAAGAAACTGATTTTGTTGCTAGGCTTTTGAAAAAAGTCTCAAAAGGGGTGAGGAAGTCACTAAATCTAGTGACAAAATCACTAAATTGGCAACATTGATATTTACTACAACATCATCAGTTATTGATATTTCGTTGGTCCTCTTGTTTTTGCATGTGTTCATAATTTATTTGTATGACAGCATGGCCAAAAAGTATGACCGCACAATTTGGTATGTTTCATTGCATTATTATCACAAATAAAACAATTGACTCTGAGCAACTATGCAACATGCTTACAAAATCTTTAACACATTTTTTTTAAATAAGGGTGAAGATGTCAAATTTCCTAGGCCTGACATCAATTTTGGCCACTACTACAGGTGCATCTCAATAAATTAGAATGTCGTGGAAAAGT
>NW_015543504.1:0-219 GCF_001515605.1 Sinocyclocheilus anshuiensis
AGCGCCGGCACCGCCACACGCTCGCGTCATGATACTGTCGTGAACATGCGTCCACAAGTGACCACAAGTGACCCTCTATGGGAGGGTCAGAGAGCCCTCATATTTCATCAAAAATATCTTAAAAAGTGTTCCGAAGATGAACAAAGGTCTTATGGGTTTCGAACAACACGAGGGTGAGTAATTAATGACAGAATTTTCATTTTTGGGTGAACTAAACCT
>NW_015543504.1:339-880 GCF_001515605.1 Sinocyclocheilus anshuiensis
CACACCAGATCCAGCTAATCAAGCTCTTCTGAATTACTAGAAACTTCCAAGAAGGTGTGAGTTGAAGCTGGTTGGAGCTAAACTCTGCAGAGCTGTGGCCCTTCAGGAATTTGAGAGTTCAGGAGTTTGAGACCACTGCCTTAAAGGTGCACTAAGCGATTTTTGCCTAACGATGTTGATTTTTGAAAGCATCAAAACAAACACGCCCATACCCCAACAGGACCTCACCCTTATTTTGAAATCTCCGCCCCACATATACTTACACAACCATGGCAACGACGATCGCGGAAACAAGTGAAGATGACACACAAGCATATTCAAACAAAAGCCAACACGGATAAGTTGTGAAGATGACACACAAGCATATTCAAACAAAAGCCAACACGGATCAATTGTGTGAAACGAAGCAAAATCAACGTTACTCACCTATCAAGAAGAAACAACACAACCTCGGCGTCCGATTCAGACCCTTCCCTCTCCTTGAGTTCTCTCCACTACTGGAAAGCTGCTCCGATATTTACGTGGGTCCTACCTCTTGCCT
>NW_015543505.1:0-866 GCF_001515605.1 Sinocyclocheilus anshuiensis
TAATAGTATGTACAATACTTGCATTTAAGAAACTTTATAGAAGTACTAACAAAACTTTTATAGATGGTGTCCGCATGTGATAAAGTGAAGCTTCGTGTTAAGGTATGCACGCCCCGCCTTGCATCAAGTCGATTGGAAGAGCGCGCCGTGGGACGGACTTGTGCCGCAGGTCAAAACCCCACTGCAACACAGATTCAAGTGCTTCTCGCTGCTTACTCTCTCCCCTTTGAATCTCAGATTCAATTGCTTCTCGCTGTTTACTCTCTCGAGTGAAGGCTTTTGCCGCTTGCTCTCCCAAACGCAGGCTCTTCGCCACTTGCTTTCTCGAACAAGGCCTTGTCGCCGTGTGGAGAGCACTCTAACTTGTGCTCACAAGCTGAACCATCAGGCGATCGACTATCTAGAACTCAACTACTCCGTTGAAGCTTCGTAACTCTGCAGAACGCAAAATCTTGCTAAAGCAGACTCTCTCAGAAGAACTTCGAGGTTCCTCTGCAACCCGGCAACCAACCAATCACCGCCGAGGACATTCCCAGAAACGACGTCAGCCAAACGTCATCTCAGCAACCAATCAGAAGCTCCGGAATTCCCTCCGGCTACGAGGAAACCCCGTTGCAGCTGCCAGCACAAACGCAAGTACAAACAAGGTCTTCTATCCGCTGAAATAGGTGCTGAACCATTTAAGCAGTAAACGTAAGACAAACCTCTGCTTTGTGATTTTCTCAGGTCGCAAGTAAGAGAACTGTAGCGAATATCTTGCTAAAACTTTGGGCTTTCCTCAGAACTCCGTTAACATCATTTTCATTCTTCAGAGACTGTATGTATGTGTGTGTGTATGTGTATGTCTTAGCTTAGGTCAATGTAAT
>NW_015543505.1:1048-1215 GCF_001515605.1 Sinocyclocheilus anshuiensis
ACCATTTTGTTTATGTAAAATTGGCCACGAAGTAATATGAACAGAATCGGTAATGTACACAGACATTAACGTCTCGCTGGACGACCGTTGATAAAGTGTAAACTATAAAATTTTAAATCAGCTCTAATCAGGTTGACTCTGAATTTTCAGATTCGAGTCCTCTCAAA
>NW_015543506.1:0-135 GCF_001515605.1 Sinocyclocheilus anshuiensis
GACCGTGCATGCTCCACTCCCAAACAAACGACACACAAATCGTGTATATCCCCCGCCGCCAGATATCGTGGGTAGGGAGGAACACAGCGTTTGTAATGCCGTTCGCTCGCCATAGACTTTTTCATGATTGTTTTT
>NW_015543506.1:453-629 GCF_001515605.1 Sinocyclocheilus anshuiensis
GATTACAATTACTTTTATTTTGTAATTAAATTACGTAACGCCGTTACATGTAACTAGTTACTCCCCAACACTGGTGTGTGTGTGTGTGTAATAATAATAATAAATATATAAAATAAAAATGTTTTATTGAGCAGCATATTAGAATGATTTCTGAAGGATCATGTGACTGAAGACTG
>NW_015543507.1:0-520 GCF_001515605.1 Sinocyclocheilus anshuiensis
GCAAACAAAGCAATGTAAGATTGTAGGATTTCGTCATGTGAAAGTCTTATCTTTAGTACATCAATGTCCAAAAACTGTCCATGGCTGAAGTTGACTGATAGCAAATGAATAATCCAACCTCTTGTAATGAAAACATGCCACAGCTCTCAAACACCAGACTCTTCCTAACAAGGAGCAGTCAAAAATAGTCCAGACTATGGTCTCACGTCGAAAAGAACTTTAAATCCATATTCAAACTGGACCATGATGTGGTGAATGACCAATAAAGAGTCCTTCTAAAATGCATACAAATACACTGTCTGAAACTTTTAGCATCAATCTAAACATAGGCCATACATACATTAAACATCTCTGCAAAAATGGTCTTAAACTCTTAGCATCAATCCAAACATAGGCCCTACATGCATGTAACATCGCTGCAAAAAACATCAGCAATATACACTTAAAAAAAAAAACTCCTTACTTTAGACTGGGATTGAAATTACACATTTCCCAACCAGGACACAGCACAATGTGCTCA
>NW_015543508.1:0-570 GCF_001515605.1 Sinocyclocheilus anshuiensis
GAACTTTCTCAGACTATAGTTTTTGCTGTGGTATATGAAGAAGTAATTAAAGTGTGTGCAAAGCAAAGTTACAATGATATAAAATAGTGTCATTAATTTTTTTGTTTGTATGTTCACACTGATGTTAAATTACATTTTCTGATTTGTAACATTACTTTTTAAGTAATGCTAAAACACTGCTGGTCACTTTCAGAAGTTATAGTGATCTTTATTTTCCAAGAAAGAATGTGAAACAAATTGGTTATATGATTTTCATTTTTAAATATTTTAAAATATCATTTAAATTGATTTTACACACTTTAAACTATTTTAAAATATCATTTAAATAGATTTTTCACACTTTAAGCAATATCGTATCGCATATCGAATATCGCATTTTTTAACAAGGTATTGCATATCGCATTTTTCTTCAATATCGCACAGCCCTAGTAGCCACTGCCACTTAATTCGAATCGCGATATGAACTAGTGTCTAGGGCTGTGCGATTTCTTTGATCAATTTTGCGATTTCGATTTTAATCACGACTTTGACACACACAGACATGCTTTACAGTCATAAATGCATTCAGTG
>NW_015543509.1:0-118 GCF_001515605.1 Sinocyclocheilus anshuiensis
GACAAAAAATATTGACCTTTTTCATGATATTCTAATTTTTTGAGTTGTACCTGTATTTACACACTGTTTCATACATTTAACCTGCAGTTACAAATGCATAAATAATTTGATATATTAA
>NW_015543509.1:278-839 GCF_001515605.1 Sinocyclocheilus anshuiensis
CCAGTAGGTGGCAGCAAGTCACTGTTAATAAGTGAGTCATTGCGATTGAACCGAATCATTTAAACGAGTGATTCATTCAAGAACGAAGCACCGTCATGTTGCTCAGAGACACAATGCTGTGACTGTGTTTGGAATTATTTTTATTGTCGAAATAGAGCAAAAACAGGAAATATGGTGTCTAAAACGTAAGTCTCCTAATTAACTTCTTGTTTTTTGGACTATCGTAAAAAATCAATATCACATTTGTAATCATGCTAATGTTTGTTAGGCGAAAAAACAGCACTCTTCGTGTGAATTTGTTTATATGAAATGGTATAAATACACACATTTTTCTGTTCATTTGTGATCATTCTAAATGTATTTTATTAGACTGAATCATGCAGTGAAAGAGCGCACTGTAAATGCGCACGCGCACTAGACTTCACGTAATGCATGCACTCTGTAGGTGTTTTGAATGTTTTTTTTGCGTCGTAATATTGAGCAAAATAGATCACTTGTCATGGTGTTACTTAACTGTATCATGTTATGAATAAACTAAACATTCAGAATTTTTACCTCAGT
>NW_015543510.1:0-387 GCF_001515605.1 Sinocyclocheilus anshuiensis
GAAGCTTTGGTTTCCCCGCGGGGTGCGAGGATGCGGGATTGTACGAGGCTGACCGCACTGCCGGAGTCCAGTAGAGCTGGGAACGGGCGGCCATTGATTTTTACTTCCGCTTCTGGAGCCCCCACGGGCAGGTCACGGTGCACGATACAGCCTGCCAGCCACGTCCGTACAGGCGGTGTTGGTACCTCTGTTGGCATGGGCTCATCCCTCAGCATGGGAGCCGCCGGCCTGTCTACTGGTCGCGGGGTGCCCTCCGGCGCGCCTCGCTCCTGGACCACCCTCCCCCGAATCCCTGGGCCGCATCCGCCAGCTCCACGGTCTCGACGAGCTCGGCAATGGTGGCGGGGTTCCGCATTCCAACCACCTGGCGGTGGGTTCTCGGAAGAG
>NW_015543510.1:567-1514 GCF_001515605.1 Sinocyclocheilus anshuiensis
GGCAGGGTTTGTACTCCCCGTCGTGGAATACTGGGCCGCACAGACCGAAGAAAGCCCCAGGCGGGCCAGGATCTCCTTTTTTAGTTCACTGTAGTTGTCTGTCATCGCGGATGGTAGGGCGAAGTAGGCTCGTTGTGCCTCACCCGTGAGAAGGGGCGGCAGCAGCCGTGCCCAGTCTTCCCTCCCCTAGCCCTCCTGGGTCGCCGTGTTTTCAAACATCTGTAGAAAAGCTTCCACATCATCGTGAGCCGTCATTTTGAGCAAGAGCTGTGTCACTTGTACCCGGGGGTCGGGTAACGGAACGCGTCGTGCTGTGGCCGTGTGTCGAGCTCCTGCTCGGTCTGACCCTGTCGGGCAGCAAGATGTTCCGTAATTTGTTGCTGGCAGATGCTGACCTCCGTAAGCCGCTGGAGGATTTCCTCCATGTCGGGGAGGAGCGGCCGCCTAGCAGAGGGGAGACAGAGAGGGAAAAAAAACAGAAAGGTGAGACCCCGGGAGATCGCTTGAGGGGAGACAGAGAGAAAAAAAAACAGAAAGGTGAGACCCCGGAAAATCGCTTGTCCGGTGTTCCTTCCACTAACTCGCCTGCATTCAGGTTTGACTATAAGTGGGCTACAGATAGCCACTCTGACTACGAGCTAAATCGTGGCTACGCACAGGCTAAGTATTGAACATGTCAAAGAAATTAAACCAAACACCTTGTAAACGCTGTTGACTTTGCTTACATGATGGAATATCATACATCTCACAAGTTATTTTGCCAAAAAACGACATGAAACCAAATTCAAGGTTATTTGGGCTAGACGTGGGTTACACATTGCCAGACTATATTGGGTCTATACTTAACCGAGACGTTGAAATGACGGCTATTGCTTACTGGGACCAGACGAGACGGAAACCCAAATTCACTCAAAACTGAAAATTCTGAAAAATCATTTACTCACCCT
>NW_015543511.1:0-857 GCF_001515605.1 Sinocyclocheilus anshuiensis
TGTGAGATGGGTGCCCTTAGTAAAACTACTCAAGTTCAGTTTAGGAATTGTGCCAAAATAGGACAAGCGGTGAAAAAAAAAAAATGATTTTATTAGTAACAGAATAGCTAAAACAACAGAATTTCATAGAAATACAGCTGCAACATACTTTGCATGTGTGCTTAAGAATATATGCTTCTGGTGTTATATCTAAGCCAATGAGCCATTATTTGGAACCTCAATGAAATAGATTTAAAAACATGTGAGCGGAAACGCAGAAAGAACTGCTTTGAAAGAACTAGAAGAAATAACTGCTACCATACTTTACAAGTGAGAGGAAACATGCAATATGGATGCAGACAAACTCATGAAGACTGTACTATCATTCTTTATAACTAAGAGTAACAAAGACAAAATCATTTTATAGGAAAAAATTTTGTACATTAAATGTTAAGTTTATAATATGCGTAGTTGATTGCTAAATTTAGGGGCTATGTGCGCTTTAGGCCTACAGACTGATTTACAACACGTGAATTCATTTATTTATCCTGAAAGAAATGAAAGTGACATGAGTGCCTGGTGAAGAGGGAGAAAAATATAGTATATATAAAAATAGTATATTTTATAGTTATATATTCAATGCTCATTTTGTGAAAGAAACACTTCTTCAAATTATATTTTAAATTATCACTAGGCCTATTGTCGCTTGCCCACTTCAGTCATTAGGCCTAATGTGCATTTTTTTTTCAAATGAAATTATAGCTAAATGGTTTGCATTGATTAATTTTAAATCTAAATTAAATCGAGGTTTATCTAATAATTCTGTTGCACCTAACTTTAAACCTTTAAAAATAAGCAGGTTTACATTTTAACCCATC